>NW_020451141.1:185230-314122 GCF_003343035.1 Apteryx rowi
AGGGGGGCTGGACTAGATGATCTCCAGAGGTCTCTTCCAACCTCAGCGATTCTGTGATTCTGGTTCTGTAATGAAACTGTTCCAATGTATGTTGCTTACAGTTTGGCTCATCTTGTACCATAGGCAGCATTCTTGCATGGCTGCTGTTCGGCACTGCCTTGTGCTTTGTGCAATATCAGGCAGTGGCATCAAACTACTCCAAGCCATGGCTACCACAAATCTGTCCTCATCAATTGACATGAACAGGGCTATGTCAGGTCACACCCTCTGAAATGTGGAGTTAACAGGTGCAAGGCAGTGCCAAACTGATCTGACAATGGATTATATTGATGTTGAACAGTTATCCACAAGGACACAAGTGCATGGAGACAGAGAGCCTGGAACATCCGCCTGAGTTCTTTTACTTATCCTCATTTTGCACAGGTTCAGTGAAATGGCTTGCATTTGCAGGGATACCAGGTGAGAATTAGGTCAAGTAGCACAACTGTGTCCCTGAAGTACCTCCATGGAAATGAATAGAATGATATGCACTTCTTGCAGTGTTGCTTTCAGCCCATTAGCATTTCTGATGCATTTTGCATCAAATGAATCAGTCATTTGACAGGTTCAGAACAGGGGGAAAAAAAAAAAAAAAAAGTCTCTGGTTCAGGAGATTCCTGAGCCAAGCTTGCTCGAGGTGGAGAGAAACTTCTGGGGAAGCCTCTCTACATGTTTACCTCGTTCTTATACACTTCCCCAGGCACCTGTTGTCAGGCACTGTTGACAGCAGGATGCTGGAGCAGCTGAACTTTTGGGATGAGCTCGTAGGGCCATTCCTGCATATATCATGAATGGACAAAAAGCATTTCTGTATCACAACTAGGAGACAAAAATCATTAAATTTCATCTGATTCTGCTTATATTTTTGAGAGATAAGGGAACTGCAAAACCGACTAAAGCTGACAGCTGGCTGCACTGGCATTACATCCCTGAATTTTTCACTGGTCTTCTTTTCTTAATATATTTGTTAACTTCTGTCCCAGCAAGACTACACATAAAGCTAAGCCCACCAGTGGAAAATGGCAATGAACCTTGACTTTGTAGAGATAGACTGTATCAAGGGAACAGAACATCTCTTCTGCTTGGACAATGCCCTTACCATCTGTGGGATGTGGCAGAGCATAATAAGCACAAATCTTTGTTAATGTAACCATAAAGTTTTACAGTTAAAATAGAAAAGGTCAAGCAGTGCAGAAATCAGTTTTTTCTAGCAATTTTTAACTTGGCTGCATTCCACAGTTGGAGTATTTTCTATTCTTTTTTTTTCTTTTTTAAATGTGTCATGTAATATATTCCTCTTTGACGCTAAATGTGTATAAGTATACAGGGCATGAATTGCAGCAGAGATAACTGTTGCCATAGGAACCTTAACTTTTGCATCTGCCAAGTTTGAATCTGTAACAGTGCAATCATATGATTGCAATGATGGAGGGGGCGGGGGGTCACAGCCCTCTGACCCATCCCTTCAGAGAAGTCCCCTCCTACATCCCTCCCTGCCACCTCCATGCTCTCACACATCTGACCACCAGCAGGTCCCTATGTCAGGGCAGAGGGACACTGGGGAAACTGGACCTTCTACCAGGGTAGTTTTCCAGGTGACCATTGTGGTCTTTGCCCCATAGGGGCTCACAGGCAGGATCAGCTCTGATCAGTGTTGCTCTCCCAACTTTGACTAGTTTATTAACGCAAGTGTTCAGCAACACTTCCTTGTTCTTTGGCAATTCCAGATGTGTTTTCCCTTAGCCGCTGGCAGCTGCAGAGGGGAGGGATTTCCAGGTGTAATATTCTATGATGTCAAGAGCTGGGATGTTTATTGTTTGGTATCTTCTACTGGACCCAACCAGAACAAGGAGCCCTACACCAGGGGCACGAACAAAGTTATTTCTTCCCTGAGCATTAGCCCCTGAAGTTCACTAGAGAAATACACTGCACAGAAGCTTTCCTCTTTAGGCCCTTCTTTCTAACCTAGCCCTAAAATGGGAATTGCTGTCTTATTGAAATTCTGATATATTAGTGTGTTTGTTTACTCCCAGATAGAGCTGAAAACCTGAAACACCAAAAGCATGAAATAGAACTGCAGAGTGAAACATCTGCTTGGAGATAACAAAACTGCTCATCTCCTGTTAGTTCAGCACTGCACTGACTTTTCCTGAAGAGGGTCTTTGCCTTGAGGAAATTTTACCTGATACCCTTTTTATTATTATTATTTTTTTTTCCTGTGGGTTGGAATTTCTGACTGAAATATAGCTCCTGGAGGATCTTAGTTCCTACTGGGGAAAAGCCCAGGCTCAGAGTCCCATTGCCTACTCCTATGTGCAACTACAGAAGGAAGATCCAAGCAGAAGAGAGGTAGGAAAGCTGTCTCTTTTACCACACTGGGGAAATGTCTAGCCACAGTTGAAACATTTTGATACAGCCTGGAGAGGTAGCTTGTATTCCTCCTGTGTATGCTGTAGAACTTTGCGGGTATAAAACAATTTGTTCTCAATAGTTTTCTGTCCAATGATTTTTCCTAGCATTAAATTTAGTTTCCCCTTCCCAAAAGAAAGAAAGAGAATGAAAGAGAATGAAAGAGAAAGAAAGAGAAAAGAAAGAGAAAGAAAGAGAAAGAAAGAGAAAGAATCTTGTGCTTCCTCCAAAGAACACACACAGAATCCTGAAAGAAAAGTGACAGTCAACAGGAGTTGAAAGGTAGCTTCCCAAGCAATAACCTTGTCTGCCATCACTTGATGAACAAAGTATTTGTTCTCTTTCTCTCTTGGGATGATCACCCATGCCAGATATTTTGGCACCTTTCTGAGCCTGCTGTCCAAATGGTATTCACTTACTAACAGGAGCATTTGTCTCTGGGTAGTGCTCAAAGTTATACCACTGGGGTTTGCAGGGCATGAGAATTTTCAGTGTTGGAAAGAGAATAAAAGGCCACCTCCTTTCTCTGCAGGCAAGCAGAGACCCTGCATTCTCTCCATGTAGGCTCGTCTTTGTTTTTAGTCCAGAAATTGTCTTAGATCCAAGTCAACCAAACAAAAGCTGATTATCTCACCTTTAAATAGAGGGATTACGGCAGAGAAGCTGAAGCTGGGTAACTGATCTCCCACTTAAACAGCTAAGGGGGATAACCCTTCAGATGAAACAAATTTGAAGGAAGAAGGGAAAAAATTGCCAAGCTGAAGATTAATGCAGAGCCATAGCTCCAAGCATCACTGCTGACATTTGACTCATCATTCATAGTTATTTGTATCTATATAAAAAGGGAGCACAAATAAATAGCAATTTTAATTCCCTCTGCAGAGGCAAACCAGCTTTTCCTCTGAAAAGGTTCACCGTACGGGAAACTTTGCTGAGATGCATTAAAGAGAAGAAAAATACCAATGTCAGTTAATACTGATGTCTCTCTCTTTTCTCTTCCCACAGCCCTACAACAAATTCTGTGCTTTTCTTTTAGAGACATATATTACCTGCTACTTATGGTGGATACGCTGGAACTAAATGGGCTACAATTTAATTCCTAGAAATACCCTCGTTGGAACAAAAAACTCTTCTAGGAATAACGTGAAAAACAGGTAAAAAATTAGTACAAAGAAATGCTCAGCGGGATTCAGGTGTGTATAAAGGTGATTTTAAGCCGTCTTTGCCTTCCCCCAGTCCTTGCCTGCTTATGCTCATTCACCTGGYACAAGCCGTAGTATCCTGAAAACGGCTTTCATCTTCACTGGTGAAACACAGGCCAAGAGCCCTTATGGTAAACTGGGATTGCTGAGGCACCAGTGCGTGGCAGCCTTCCCTCTCTCTGACCACATCCTCTCCACAGCCTCTACTGGGAGAGTTTGGGAGTTATCTCAGCTTTAGTGTGCTGACCAAGGACTTTTCTACACTGGTGCAATCTTCATTAGCCTTACCACTGTGCTGTTTTGGGCTAACAGAGGGATGGAGGCTAACTCTTTTTTCTTCAGAGTTGACTAACTCTAAACTAAGTTTTCTGACATGTCCAGACTAATAATTTTTTGACTCTGAACTTTTAAATATTGATGAAGTTCCTGGGGATCAAGAATCCTGATGGTAAGACGATACAGATAGCACAGGAGTATTGTCTCTGTTCTCTATCTAACCCACAGTATTTAATGCTTGAAAATGTAATTGCTGAAGACAAGTTTGTCACCTTAGCAACATAGTTGGAAATGGGCATGATTCTGCTTTAAGCTGGTGCAATTTCAAGGAGCTAATCCTGATTTATACTTAGGTAACTGAGAAGAAAATCAGACCGATTATATCAATAAGAGGAGTCATATTAAAAAAGGGCTAGAGGTTTAAACTGTCTTTTCAGCCAAGACAAATAGATTTTCTTGTCACCCATCCTCACAACCCATGACAGCACAGAGCTCTTGCAGATGGGTTTTTGAGCTAGAGGAAGGTAAGAACAAGCTGTGAAAACACCACAGAGCATCTTTTTGTCATTTTACCTTTTCCTCTGGTCTTCATTATATCATCATAATCTGGATAAGAAACAGCAGCGCACAGTATGAGTAGCATTTTGATGTCATGCAGGCTACTGAAGAACTGGAAGATACTGCCTAGTTCAAGTGTCAGACATGCATCGGCAAGATTAATTTACAGCAAAGTCAGAAATCTGAGTAGGTTTGAATTACGCTCCTCCGTAGTACAAAAAGAAAAAAAAAATGCTATGAAAATTGATGTGACATAGTGCAGAGGTGAAAGAAGAAATCAGTTTCATTTTACTTTAAGAGCATTGTAGTCTAGCACTGTAGTTAAGCCAAACTAGTATGAATACCTAACACTGGTTTTAGAAGAGAAAAACATTTATCTTCTCCAAGTCAGGCCAAATTCTCTTTTTCTGTAATTGATCTGGGGAAATCTGGATTTACGCCTGAACCAACAAAGCAGGATAAACTCCTTTTCATCACTGAACAAGAGAAGAGACACAGATCACCCTGCAAAGCAGAAGGAAAGATTGCAAAGTAGTTTTCACCACCAAAACACAATTTTTCCCTCCAGTATGAAGCAATGGGGAACAGCAATCAAAATTGATTGTTCCAGTTAAAAGTCTGCATCATGATGTTACTGAAAAAGTAGCATGATGAGCTCAGCTCTTCTGACAACATGTCTCAGTAAATATAGACAGGAGCGTGTTAAGATTAAAGAGTTCTTTGGCACATCATACATTTTCTTGATTCACTGTGCAACATTAAACTTTCTTTTTTTATGACGCTTTGTTTATTTCATGGACAAGCCATTAAATTCAAATTACGTCTTGAAGGAAATTTACTCATTTTGAGTCTTACTGTGGAAAGCTCTCATTGTCTGTATTTATATTTCTAATGCAAGAGAATGGATCTGATCTTAATAGCAGGTCATACAGGTGAGGTGGTCTTGGACATATTCAATAATACTTAATACCTTTGTGCATTAGCTGTTCCACTTCCACTTTTTTTTGTGCAGAATCTTCAAATATTTATGTAGATATGTAAATCAGGGTGATAAAAATGATAGAAAACCTTTTTCTTTCCTATAGCCCCTGCAGCATAATTTTAATGTTTTATTGTTGATTATGGTGACGTTAAATAGTCAGTAAAACATGTATATCTGCATCACAGTATGTGAACAGCATTTTAGATGCCTGTCTAAAATGCTTAGTGCTTTTCAGTGGCATGATATTTAAAATTGTACCTTTTCTTAGAAATCCCTTTCCTTCTTTGGCTTCTCAGTGGTCATGAATTTTATGAGTAAAAGACTAAACCTGTGTAATCAAATTCATTATACAGAAGTAGAAAGGCTTTATTTGCCATTAATTTGGAAAGAAATCGTGTCACTATGTCTCTCTCTTCTTTTGTTGAAAGATAAGCATTTTGTAACATGTGATAAAGGACAAAGGTGATGATTGCTTAATTGAAGATCTTGTGCACTTCTTAAAAGTCTTCCAAACATAACCATAATTTCTTTAATCAGGTTCTGGCTCAGGCACCGCTGAGAATCCTCCTTCTCCATCTTCCACTCTTATGTTAGGATTTGCCTTATGCGATTAGTGCAAAAAATATGCCTAGCTAAAAAATGGAAGAAGGGTTTTATTTTTTTTGACAATAGAGCTTCTGACTGGAGCTCATACAAACCCTTACTGGCTTTTAAGGAACTAGGGACAAAATGGTTTCTGAATTCGTGGACACTTTTGTTAACCTTCAAAATGCTTGTGCTTGTCGGCTCCACCGTTGCCAGCTGCGTTATTGTTTACTGCATACGGATGCCATCATCCAAGGTGCTGAGTCTCTTCAACTTCACTGAGGACAGAATGAGTCTAGTATCTTGGAAGAAGTGCATAGTACCTTACAGGATCAGGCCATACAAGCAGTCTTATTTCTGCTCACATACAAATCATTGATACTGAGTGATCTTCATGATAAAGCTAAGGTTTCTTTTTAACTTGCCTGCCATTTTTATTTATTATAATGTTTTGCTGTTTGCTAAAAGCCCAGGAAGATTCTGTATTATAAAGATAAGCCCTTCTCTACTGTTATATTGCATTATTGTGTCAGGAAAAAAGAGCATTCCAAGGTTGCCTTCCAAGGTTGCCTTCCAAACTGTTGCACTAGACTGCAGATGAACTAATTATTGCATCTAATACATACTCAGAAAGTCAACTTTGAATTTTGGCAAGTCAGGGTGTCTGGAAAAGCCCTGGAGTTGTCTGTATTTCTCATGCAAAAATGTTCTGATCACCTTCAGGAGACCTGATAGATCCTTGGGAAGAAAATGCAAATAGCAAACAGCAAACAGCACTAGTGGATTTTTCTAGGGGAATTATGGAAATACAAGTCAAGCCAGAAAGCTGATAAACATAGTATTTCTTGAGATAGTCACTGATTCCTGTTCTGGCAAAGAAAATTGTGTATGTTTTCTCCTAACCATGTTAAAACAATACCCACTTTCTGGTCACAGGTGCTAATTTCCCCCTCATCCATGGAGTAACATCTCTCCTCATAATCAGTCTGGTGTATCCCAAATGGCATATTAGCAGCAGGATAACAATTACTACCCTCAGATTTAACCACTATAAAAACAGGATTCTCCACTGAATTTCAACTCTACTCTTCCCCTTCCTTTCGTGCAAGATGCATGTTCTTCTAGGRCCTGATAGTAAGCCTGTCTCTCACAGCAGAAGATCAAAAGCATATGGTCTGTGGAGCATCCCTCACACGTAGTGTGTGTAGGTCAGGATGACACTGCAGAAAGAGCACCTTAAATCCCTGCAGTTAAACAGTTTCTCATTTTCATGATGCTTCTAGACTCCACCTACATGAATGATGAAATCCTTGGTCTGTTGATTCTGTGTAAGTTTCATCAGTGACTTTCTGTCTCTTATACTAGTCTGCTCCAGAGGTCAGTATCCTCTTCCACACCTACTTGCAGAGCAGGATGCTCATTTGACACAAGGTCAGACATTTGCACCAATCCTGCTGTGGTTAAAAGGAGACTGATGGTGAAAGCCTATCAGATCATGCTCCTATAGAAACCACTCTTCTGACAGAGATTCACATACCTGAAGACTTGACAATGCAGATAATAAAGGAGGAATTTGGTTCTGTTGGACGCTTCCTAGATGATTCCTTTTCTTCCTCTTGTATGCAAAAAATGGACTTGAATGAGGCCTTAAGCTAAATAGTTAACTTATAATAAATAAGCACATCTCAGGAAGGGTTTCTGCTGCCCATTCAACTTCCCAAACCACAGTGGCAAAACAGGAACCACCTTGGTAGAGCTGTATCTGTTGTTTTCGACACTGTGAATAAGTAAGAGTTCTGGGATCTTCTCATGCTTATGTAAGGCAGACATTTCTCTTTTCGGGAAGGACAGAATTGCATTATATGTACCCAAATTGTTTTCCCAAGGCTCAGCAAAACTGTCAATCACAATCTGTAGACTGGAAGTGTCTCAGAAGGTCTCATCTAAAACAGTTCACTGTAAGGAAACTTGCACTGGGACCTTATGCTCCACTAAGTCCTTTGTCTAAATTTCCCAGTGGCATGCCACAGCATCCTATAGAGTATCTGGATAGCACAGCTCTTCCCTGAGTGTTGTTACTCAAGCTACATTCAGCATCAACAACAATACAAACATTTCTTTGGTAAAGAACCTGGGGCATACAGGGGTGTATGTTATGGACACTGCATAAATATTGCTATTTTCTCCAGGCTTCAGAAGTGTCTCCTTTYCAGCACCTATGGAGGTTTTCCCTGAATAAAACCTTCACAATGTACATTTAAGGGCACTTTGACAACTAACTCCTGCGAAAATCAATGTAAATTAGACACCTGAATGTCTTTAAAATTCTATTCCTTGACACCTACTGCTCTGAAGCTGTGAAATGTTCTCCAAGGAAAGAGAGTGGTTTCCACATCCTCCAACAATGTGACCGTAGCTTATAATGTTTGTCCAGTTCTTTGAGAGGCTTGGCAGCTTTTCAAAGGCAACCCTGTGTGTCAAGGTAAGCATGTGCTCAGGCACTCTTAGGAAGAGGGCCTTCATTTTACCATTTTAATCATTTCAAATAATAATGTTCCAATTGAAGAACAACTGAAGCATAGGCAAAACCAAAAACCTTACTTACTACATTGTATTCATTTTCCTGGTAACGATATCCTCTCTGGTCCATCGGCATCTAGAGGATGCAAGCAACCTCCAGGTGCCTGGCAGTCAGTTTAGTAAATATGCTGAAATTGGTACTGAAGAATTAGATTAACTTGTAGACCATGCAATTATTTGTTTCTTTGTCTGTCTTCTAGTGAGATTGCAGCTGTTTCCTTATTCCCTGCAGGATTTCTTTCTGTCTTTGCCACTGTGAAGTCCATATTGTAGTGCTGACTGGATAGTTAGTTCAGTATTGGTGCACAAGTACCAGCCAGACTGCTTTGCTTTTGGTGCATCTTATCTCATCTCATCCTTGTGTCTGGTCAGGAACAGGTAAGGGTGAGCTCTTCTACTAGAGAGAGTCAGAGAACAGGTTTGCTGTTGTTGTCACCTCCACTAATTTAACCTGTCTCAAATCTCATTAATGGATCTACTTTCTTTGTTTGCTTCCTCTGTTTCTTCTCCATCAGTAGAAGACCCGATTCCCCTTTCTGACACTTCAGATGCATTTCATCAATTGTCATGAAGTGCCACTGGCACTGATCTGGGATATCACACCAAAGAATTGGCCTTTCTGCCTCCCTGAGGTTCATCTGGTTTCTCCTTTGGTTCACAAAATACTAGCCTATATTCCTTCATAAGCACAACTTCTAAGTATACACATTTTAGTAAAATCACCAGATCTCAGAGTTTCAGAGAAGCTTGTCTGAAATATCATCATGGCTTGTTTCTTGCTGTTGGATTTTCCAAGTGTGTTTAATTTCTTTTTCCAGCACCCAAAATGTACATCTTATTTTACTACTAACTGTTAGTCAAAATGAGTTTTGTTTAATTCATTGAGATTTTTGGAAATTGTTATTTTTATACCACAGTGTTTTATGATATTTATACTATGGCATAAATATTTTTGCAAGTGTACTATGAAACAGATTGCATCTCCCCCTCACTGTGACTTCAGAGTAAATTTTCTATATTTTTTTGAATGTAGTGGTGTCTTCCTATTGTTTATGAGGCCACTGGCTCCAGACATACAGTTACTCATAGACATACATACTTGCTAACACAGTCATACACATAGATTATCACACAAATAGATGCCTCAGCTTTCAAAACACTATAACATAATCAATATATGGCAGCTGGATTAAAGTGCTTTCATGGAGATTAAAACACTGAACAAAACAGAAGGAATAATTAATCAAAACAAAAGTGGATTGAAAACCTTCAGTAACTGGTGAGATTTCTAAAAAAAAAATCCTTATCCAAGTCAGTATGAAAAGCAAAAATCTTGACTATTTTTGAATGTCAGAAAAACARTATTGGTCTTAAAGTCTTGATCTGACTATTTTGAAACTTTGCTTTTTGATTTAGAGTTGCTAAAATATTTTTAGTGCAAATTAGCTAAAAAGTCAACACCCTCCTAAAAATAATTCCAACTGAAAAACACAATGTTTCCTTTAGTGAGATTGAAAGTTGACATGGGGGACTTGGTGCTAGCTGGTAATTCAGGTTTCTAGGAATTAGGATTTTCAGCTGGCAAGATACCAGAACTGGGATTCTGGATCTTCCCTCCAGACTGGTACCTGTTTGTGACGGCCAGTGATGGCCTGATGAACGTGCATGCACATTGTAAAGAGCAGATGATGGAAGCTCAAGCTATCCTCATCTTAAAATGCCCTAACCATGCCTTCACCCTCATGCCTCCTATTCTTGCCTGAGTTGTATTTCAGCTCATGAGAAAGGACTTAGGACACCACCTGGTCTACTGTGTAGGATCCACTCCCAACATGTAAACTCAGTCTCTCCCAGGCTCTTTTGGACCGGAAATCCACGTCCTTCTCTTTTTCTGGGCATACTCTAACCATTAGATTATACCACAGTTGCTGTGGCAAGAGCATTCAGTGACCCTAAGCTTTCAGGGCCACCTGGGAGATACTGGCAATGGAGGTGCTTCTGTTGCCGGAACCTGAGCTGTAACAAACCTTTGGGCAGGAGATATGGGCACCTTGGAGCCTGTGAACCAAGTTAGGCAGACTGGGGGCTTTCAGACTAAGTGGCATCTAATGAACTCAAGTGTCCACGGTGTTAAATTATCCCATAGCCCATTAGATTGCATTTCTGTTTGCGACATCCAAGGTTTTAGGCACTAATGTCCGCAGTAGGTAGGAGTTAAACAGATTGGAGCACATCTTTCTTCTCAAAATTAATTCAGTTGGTTCATGCTGSAATACTGGCAAGTGGATGAAAAAGTACTGAGGTATCACGACTACAGTAAACAGTGTTACCTGAAAGGGTCAGTCTGAAGGGAGATGCCTAAAGCACAGCAGCAAGAATGTTTTAGGGCCAATCTTATACCCCATCCCTCTACAGAATTGGGGTCTAATTCATTATCCTCCTTTATGTGATAGTAGAGAGAGTAAATGAAATGTGTTAATGAAATTTGCAGATGGTAATAAATTGGTAGGCACCAGAGAGGACAGATAAATAATACAAAAGGGCCTAGAGTTTAGAAACATGAGCAGGAGAAAAAATGAGATTCATTTTAGGAAAATGTAAGCTAATAGGTCTGAGCTAAATCACCCAATGCACTGATACCGTACAGCAGGGAGATAACCGAAAGCTTTGCATTGGGCTTAGTTGCTTCTTCTGTAGAATTTTAAAGGTTTGAGGTTTTTTTCTTTTCCTACAGGTTCTTGTCAAACAAAGAAAACACTGCCAGACCCAGATGTCCTGGCTTGGTATTTAATGGCCCTTGCTACTGCTGCTGGAATGAGCATGTGTTCTAGGAACAATTTCCCATGCAATATCTATTTAAAAGGATGTGCCAGCCACACTAGATGGGCACATTTGATGGATGTAATTAGGATGTCATTCTGCAGGTTTTTACAGAGTTGTGTTTAAATGGTTGTTAGGCATCAGAAGAAATATTCTCCATTAAGGTGACTAAGGGATGTGAAAACTTCTTTCAGTGTCTGATCCAAAGACCACTGAAGTCAATGGAAGTCTCTGTGCTACTTGAGAGAGATTTGGATCTGGCTCCCAGGCTTGTTTTTCCCTGTCTGCTTGGCTGGGAMTTCAACAAAACTGTGCGTCATTTGCATTAGGAAGGCTATTCTCAGTCAGAGAGGCTAGAAATCTTTTCTATTAGAAAAGACAGGGCTGAGAAGGGGAGGAGAAGCTGGTCTAGAGAACAAAACAAATCCTGCACTTTTTGTGGAGTTTTCTGCAGAGCAGTGCATGTTTTCCCTTTGTTAGAGTACCAAGTGTGCAGCCTGTTATACAGAGCAGGACACAAACCTCTGCTCTCCTTTCCCAGATGCAGTTACTTGTAGTGTATGACACTTCCTTATTTTCTTGGAAGACCTGGCTGTATAGGAAAAGCAAACTCTAGACCATTCCTTTAGTGTACAAGGCAAGTGCAGAAGTTACCTGACAGCACTAAATTCAGAGATGCCAGTGAAAGGTCTTGATTGCATAGGAAGGATGATCAAGCTGAAGTGATCCAATGCTAATTGCTGCAATAGTGTGCAAGAGTTACCTTGAAATTTCTCTGTAATGCCATTTTGTTTCATCAACCAAATAAATAAAGTTATCATGAACTCTCACAAYTATCGGTGGTATATTTCGTGATGACTGTACAGCATTGATATGTATCCCCAGAATGTGGGAAGTATAATAATTAATAGGCCTGATTCCACACTGCTGAAGTACCTAGGAAGCTTTCCATCAGTTTTAATGAGAGCTGAAATGTACCTTAACTGAGCGATATGGGCAAGGAGAGGCTTCCTGAATTGCATATTTCTTTAGCTCTGCAAAAGGTTCTTTAGGGGTGATTCCCTGTTTTGAGTGGAAGGCACATTTCAAGCCACAAACAAAAGGACAGCTTATCCCACCTGACAAAGCATCTTGGCAAGATAAGGAGACAACAAAATAAACTCCAACCTCTCCAGTTCTCTGGCTATTCATTCTGCAGAAGCCAGAGAAAAGGACATGGTTTGTGATATGGTCAAAGGCTTAATAACTTA
This sequence comes from Apteryx rowi, assembly GCF_003343035.1. Classification (NCBI taxonomy): domain Eukaryota; kingdom Metazoa; phylum Chordata; class Aves; order Apterygiformes; family Apterygidae; genus Apteryx; species Apteryx rowi. The sequence goes on from NW_020451141.1 coordinate 197,932, forward strand.
AGACTGCTGCAGGCCCAAGGGCCTAGAAAGAGGATAAATTCCAAACTCAGGGCTGCCTACTCCATCAGCAGCTCCCTGCTTTTATAGCAAAGGAGCTCAAGCCCAAAGGGATCAGTTAATCATAACTGGAGGCAGGCTATCCCTCAGGCTGTCAAAACCGCAGATAAAAGCAACACTGGATTCCACTGCAGGTTATCAGGGAAAATTATGGCAGCCACATCTCCAGGCAATAGAGGCATGGGTAGTAATGGGAAAGTCTGACGGAAAAAAGAACTGTGTCTCTTCCTCCCATGCAGACTAAAACAGCTTTCTTGGACAACATCCAGGGGGAGAACAGGCTCTCAACACACACCTAAATTCTCTACCTGCCTCACTAAGAGCAGTCGCACTCCATCAGAGAGCAGCACGGACAGAGACTCTGGCAGGACTTCTTTCTGCCTCTCCTCAGCCCATCGTCATTCYCTCAGTCTTCTCCAGACTCATTTGCAAATAGCCAGCTCCCCTGCAAGCCTCAAGTGTGTCTAGACATTGGCTAATCCCTTCCCTTGTGCCAGCTGGGTGACATCAGCATACTGAATATTGCCACAAATCTCTGCACAAGCCAGGTCTCTCAGCATGCATGATAATATGCCTTTCCCATGCTACTTTGTTGGAATTGCTGCAGAACACAGGAATGCTGCCAACAACTACCTGTTAGGGTCTCTCTGGAAGATAAAAGTAACAACCTCAGAGAGCAACTCCAGGCACCCAAGGTGGATTCTGCAAGTAAGTCATCAAACCTCATCCTCATTTCTATCCTCTGTGCTGATGGGCATCACAGAACCACTATGGATTCTGTCTCTTTGTCTGACCTTAGCAGGAGATAATCCAGCTGTACAAAACATATTTATATTTCTATATTAATTTCATATCTAGGCCTATAACCTATTTGACCACATTCAGGCAAATCTGAGGTTTCAGGAAATTGCTGCTTGCCGCAACAATAATTTCAATGATCTCCTGTCACATGGCTGATTGTTCACCAATACACAAGATTGTCAGCATCAAACCTCGCTCTGCTGAGCATTGGTTTCCTAAAAGCTACTGTAAGAATCAATGGCATTCTCTATCATATATAAGAGAAACAAGAGAGCTTGTAGGAATGAGGCCATTTAGTGTATACTCAGAATTATCTTTAACTGTTGCATGGCCCTTAAATACTTAGAATATCTTGAGATCCATAGATTGATCTCACTGAGTCATCTGTCTCCCACCTATTCGAATACTCATTCTCAGCATTGTAATTATCTCAGCACCTTTAAATTGGCTGTTATGAGTATCAGAACATCAAAGTGATAGCTACACCCCTCTTCCTAAATAAGGCTGTGCTGGCCCTCTCTGCTGTGGCTTAGAGCAGGGAAAGACTGCAGAGGAGGAATACTTGGGGATGAGGCCATCAGCTTTTAAGGGAATGGAGTAGATCTCTGCCCTGTCACTGAACCGATAAAAATTACCTTATTTTCCAGGAGGCAATGTTCATGCACTACTTGCAGTACTTGAATGTTACACATGAAAACAGAACTTGTCACTGTCTGCTCTGATCATTGATCTGTCTAGTAGTCTAATATCCTGACTGCAGAAGTTGCCAATATTAAAATCTTCAGAAGATGAAAGATCCCGTGTTGCACCTCACCAATTGTTCAGCAGTGCATAAGGGGAGAAAAATCTCCTTATCACCTACAGTGATCAATTCATGCCCTGGGCTATGAGATTTAATTGTCTTTAACATTGTCTTTAGTTTCAAAAAGTAGCATTTGTAGAAATGATCTCTTAACTTTGTCTTGCTCCACACTGATGTGCAGTGGATACTAGAACCAGAAACAACCGTTGAAGCACCAGCCTCTGAGACAAGTGTAATTAGGTTTTAAATGTATGCCTTTTTGGTCAAATAAATAATAGCTGACTTTTACATCCATATAATAGTAAAACCAGAATTTTTATCATCCTCCATATTGTTATACCAATAAAAAGCCACCCATACAGATGATTGAACACTGCAGTTAAGAGTTTTAACAAGTTTTCCCCCCTTCTTTTTTCCTAGTGTGTTCTCAACCCTGATTATCTGAGACCTCCAAAGCAATATATTTTAAGGAACAAAATTAGGCAGATGTATCATCCACTGTGGGATTTGAACCCATTGTCACTGGGGAGAAAGCTGCAACTTAATAGATGAAGATGTCAAAGTACATTATAGGAGCTTTTGCGATTGCATATTTATCACTGTGTCATAGAGGTCCCTAGCAAACCGAAAGATTTCACTGTTTATTCACAGCGAAGACACTTAATTAATGACTAGGCCTAATCAGACTGTTTTATTATTTACAGGGATTCCAGCATGGCTTAGCTCAACTGATATGCAAACAAACCATCCTCAGCCTGCTCTAATTAATAATTCTGAACCAGACTCACAGAGTGGCACTGTCAAGTAGCTCTTTGGTGATTTACAACACCTCCTCCGCCACATTCACATTGCTTGCATGCAAATGAGCTGCCACCCCTGCAAATCCTTCATTTTAAAATACAATGTGCCGTCTTGTTGACTACAGGAATGCCCTTATCTTTGCACATGACTTAATGGAGACAAATGTCTGACTTGGGCAGGTTCATGGGTACCTTCGTGGACACACACTTACTCTGAYGTTATTTGAGAAATGTTTAGGAGTGGAGAAGAAGAAGAATCCTCTATTGCCTCTGGCACAGTTGCAGCAGCTTTTTTTCACTGGGTTTTCAGCCCCAATCTCTCCAAAAATGGATAAACTGCCCATTGTCTTGCACTTGCTAAATTCATTTCCATTGGTGCTAAACAGAGGAAAGGCCAGGAAAACATGACAGAGTGGATGGAAAGTGGTTACAAAATCAGTTCCCTCCAACTGCACCCATAGGTGGGGGTGGCAGGGCACTGGGCAATTAAATGCCATATGGATCTGAGAATGGCGAGAAGCAGGTTTTCTTCCACAAGAGGCTAGGAATACAGTTACCATAAACTTGCAAATGGGAAGACTTTGCATTTGCAAATGATTTAAGAGTGTTTTACATGGGTGTCCTGTGAATTTCATCTTTACAGTGGAGAAACTGAGGAAAAGAGAAAGTGAGTGACTTAGGAAGACAGGCTGCCAACTGGGGAAAGCACTGGTGGATTCATACCACCAGAACTCATTTTCTCTGAAAGAGACTTCTGAAGACAGGGGGAAAACATTATTAGCAGAGCAATATAAGCTAGATGAAAATAGCTCATGAGTGTGAGTCATTCCGCTTGTGACTGCTTCCCAGTCCATTGAGAGCCATGCTTGAGAAACACTGTAAAGCCAGCACATCAGCAAGAGAAAAGGTCTCCCTCAGACCGATTAGCCTGAATGCAATGCCAGTGCTAGATATCTATAGAACCTGCCTTGTTTGTTCAACTCAGGGAACACCTATGGTTTTGGTGTTGAAAGGTGGGAGTTCTGTACCAGAAGGCATGCATGCACATACACATGATTAGCTGAAGTAAGTACTTGTTCCTGGGAAGAGCTGGCTTTAGTGTAAAGTCAGGGGGGTTCAATTACTAGCACAAAATAAACTGCCTGTTACATGGTACACAGCTTCCCAGCCCTGGAAGGCAGGAAGCTCTGCAGCTCATTGAGGACAAATGTCCTTCCAGTCTCCACACTGCATGAGGTGCCCATCCCTCACAAAGATGGTGCTGAAAGGAAGTAATTATTAAAGGTTTGCTGTTAAACTAAATTGAAGCTCTCTACGCTGGTTCCATCAAGGTGTTTCCTATTCAGTAATCTCATTAATGATTTGGATAATGGAATGGATTGAATTTATTAAATGTGGAGATGATACCAGCCTGAGAGAGGCTGCAACATATTGGACTACAGGATGAGAGCTCAAGATTATCATGACAAACTGGAGAAATGGTCTGGGGAGGGGAAAAAAATCAATTAATTCAGTAAAAGTAAGTGTGAAGTGCTACATTTATAGCATTGTACAGAAATAATGAACCACACAAATACAAGATAGGAAGTTAATTTCTTTGCAGCCACTCTGCAGAAAAGAATTTGGGCCTTATGCTAGACTGCAAGGTGAATATGAGGCAACAGAACTGTGAAAAAAAAAAGAAGCATCATACTGGGAAGTGTAAACAGAAGCACTGCATGTAAGACAGATGAAGTAGTTCTGCTATTCAGTTCTGGTAAGACTTTAGCTAAGATGTTCTTTCCATCTTCAGCACCACACTTCAGCTGGAGAAAGTCCAATGAGGAACAAAAAGGATTAATGATCTGGAAATTAAGACTTTTCAGGGAAGATTAGAAAAAAGCAGGGCTGCATAATTCTGAGAAGACTTGAAGGGACAGATAATGATCAACTCTAGAAAAAGTTTACTGAAAAGGAGAGAGCAGATTGTTTCTGTGTTCACTGGCAGTAAAACAAGAAGCAATGGTTTTACTCCTCAGTGAGGGAAATTTTAGACCAGACAGCAAAAAACTTTTGACATGGAAGGATAATTTAACACTGGAATAGATTTCTTGGAGAGACTAGAGAAAGTAAGTAAGAAGGAAGACAGGGGCATGGTATCTGTCAGGAATGACTTAGATCTAGTTAATCCTGCAATGGGTCAGGGGAATGGGACAGGGGATACCTTGACAACCCTTTCTTCCTTGTATCTAGTACAGATTATTGCACAAAGTGGATTATACAACACGCATAGCTATCGGAGAGCTTTTGCTGACCACCATGTGATCCCTTTGGATCCCTTTCCCTGTGTGATCAAATGGGGAATATACACATTATTTTTATGAACATATCTCCACCTCTTTGTTTTTAAGACGGGGCATAAACTGCAACATTAATGCAAATAAGGTGGATGCCCCCAACACAGCAACCAGATTTATAGACATAATTAGCAGCAAAGGTATCAAAGGGAACAACAAACCATTACAGGACTAGGAACTAGGCAAGAACAGAAAGTCAAATTAGTAGGAAGAGGCTTCTTGAGAGGTGTCTGTGAAAAGATGATGGGCTGGGATAGTCTGAGAAATGCAGAGACACAAGAGGCAAGTATGCAAACTGCCTTCTGGGCCAGACAAAGAATGATCCAACTGGCTAAGCTGTCAGATTTGGAGGGAGATACTTCATTAGGCTTTGCTTTGACTTTCTGACCCATTATTAATAAAGATTCCAGACCTTTTATCCATAAGATAAAGCTTTGTTTTGGAAAGACTGTCCTGTGTCACTGCAAAACTCTCATCTGTGTTGTTGATGACACATTTTAGACATATAAAAGTTACTGCTTTAATTTTAACATATTCACTTAGGGTTGCCTTCACATCTATGGAGAGAATTACAGGCCTCCAGTAGGTAATTAATCTCATTGACCTTAGAATGGGAGGAACCATCTTTTGGAAACAGTCATTGACAATCAAGGCAGCCTAAGACAGCTAACTTAGACCTTTATCATGAAATTAATCTCCATTTGGATGTGCTGAAGTAGTAATGTTGAGAAACAGAGGGACTGTCTTGAAGTAACAAGGTTCAAGCGCAACCCTTGGTGGAGAGAGGAGATACAAATTTTATTTGAAAGGTTAGACCAGACCATGTTTATACCTGACTCCAAGTCTAAAAGAAACATGCAGAAAGTGTCAGTATCTGGTTCCTATTTGACTGCAAAGTAGTAGGGTAAAAGCTGCAGTTCAGAGTGGAATTCTGCTTGTGACCTAAACAGGTCTCTGTAAATTAGGCCCATGGGGGAAGCCCTTCCACCACTGAAATATAGTCAGCTCTAGGACAGCTGAGATGAACTGAAGTACCCCACAGAAACTGAGGATCAACAGTGAAAGATACTTGCAAGTTAAAGATACTGAATTTAAAAACACAACATATACAAAAATTAAGAATTTTCAGTGATGTGAGAAAGAGGAGAGAGGAAGAAAAGACAAAACGAAAGACAGAGAAAACTATACATATAATGTTATTTGTATTCAGTGACTCAGCAATACCTTTTCTAACAGAATATGGACAAAAATTTTGGAGTATCTGGGATTTTAAATGGCTTTTCCATCACACTCAACTTAAGGACAGATTGTCTTTAGATTTAAAAAGGAAACAAGGCATAGCTGGATAAAGCAGACAGGCAAATGGACAATTTATCAAAATGTTATGCACTCAGCCAGATAAAAATTATTAATTTGTAACTGGGCTATTAAGAACTGTCAAGCCTCAAGTCAGGTTGGCAAATCTCAAGTTTGAGAATTCAATTTGTAGTCTGCAGCATTAAATTAAAAAGTCCCCTTTTGTGTCAGTCTTCACTAATGTTTGCAGATATAACAGGGACTCCTGGCATGAGTGAGTCTGGTTCTTAGTTATTCCTCTTCTGGGCTTGAAACAAGGGTGAGAAGGAAGCAGAAATACAATGATGCCTCTTCTGCTTGGAATTTTTGATATTTTGAGGCCATGCAGGGGCTAGTTCCCCCGTCAGACTCAAAGTTGAGCTGAGTTAAAGTCACGCTCACGGCATGGTCCCTGGGCACCATTCTGTTTCTTTGCAAAGTCAAGACCTGAGAAGGTGACCTGGACATTTCTCTGCTGTCAGAAATCTCACATGGCCAGGATGGTGGCAAGACAGAACCAAAACTGCCTTTCTGCTATTTGCAGAGGTATATAGCCATAGGTCCTCCAAATCCTGTAACAATAGACAGTTTCACCGGTATCACACACACTGGATAGAGGAGCATAAAAGGGGAAAGAAGGAACTTTTCTGTGTGCTTTTTTGTGGGGTCCTCCCACACTCTGGCTAGCTGTCTTTCATAAAGATTCAGATAATCTGATGGACTCATCAACTCCCCTTGTTAGGCCTGCAACTAATTTATGCATAGATATGCAGAGTAGGTGGGGATAGGCAATACCAACATCACTCTTGCATTTGTGAGATCTATAGTGAGGCTGTAAAATTTTTAGGATCCTTCCTGCATGGTAATGACAAGGTTTACATTAGTCATTTTAAAAATGAACGATCTTATTTTTGTACACAAAAGCAAAAAACAAGGGGATAACCAATAACTAGGCTGTACCAAAAGTAATTCTGTGCTAGTTTTTTGCAGGGACTCTGGAAATGCTCCATGTAAAGGGAAAATTTTTTGCTGTATGCAGGGATAACTCTTACCTTGGGAATATTTGGGCCATCCCCACTGGTCCTTTATAAAATTCTCTAAGATCTTTATCATTCTGTCTTAATAGTGCCATGCAGTGGCAACATAACAAGTTTTTACATGTAACGTGTTACTCATTGCAAAAAGTTTTCAGAGAGTTTTTTTTTATTAATAATGCTAAAACTTGTTAGAGTTCTCTTGCATTTATCCATGCTCTTGATGGAAAAAGTTATAGTATTCTTTTCAAGGTAATGGACAATTTTTCAGTTTCTGAGGTATAACAACTAAATGGTCTCAACTTGTTAGTATTATCTACATAATGAACACCCTACATTGCTCTTGTTTTGTGTGCTAGTCTTCTTTTAAACCTTCATTGCGCTATATGCACAAGCATGTCTGCACACACATGCAAACACATCTACAATAAAATTTTTTTCTTGAGATCTTTACCAGCTAAAAAGCGTTTGAGCTGCCACTGTGTTGTGTGTTAAAGAGTTGAGTTCTCATCATAGATGCTAAGATGACTATCTTGGAGACTGACAACTGTTATTATTTATCTAAGGGACAGTAAAGGCAGTGGAGAGCAGTGGATCCATACATAGGCCTCTTTGCAGCCCTAAAGGTTTATATCTTCATCAGACAGGGTAGGTTGGTTCGCATGGCTGTTTTGATCTGTAGTGTCTTAGCTATGCCAAAAGGATGGCATCTGACACAGCGGCTATTCACTGCACCCTTGAGTTTTCCCTACAGAGACATTATGAGCAGTGCTGGAAAACAAAAGGTGTTTTCTATGGTATTGAGTGTCCAAGGGTGAAAACAAGAGGCCACAAGCAGCCACAGACATTGTCAGGCAGTTTGGAAGGACTGGGACAACAGGAGACCTTGGGTCCAAGACATCCCGGTGCTACTGTGAGGTCAGCYGTGATCAGGCTCTCGCAGCTAGCAGGAGAGCATGCTGCAGTTGCTCAGCCACAGAGCAATCAGCTATACTTCTTGGGATCCATGGTGCAATGAAGGTCCTTGGGGTCTGGAGCTAAAGGCATGCTTCCACCCCACAGAGCAGAGCATTTGCTGATAATGGTATATCAGCAGCACCCTGATCTAGAACTAATCCTGTAACTTTACCCTTGCAGATCCAGGGCCTGATTCCTTATCTTCTTTTCAGGTGAACCTTCTCTTAATTTCTGTTAGACTTTATTCTGAGTGATGGTGATGAGGTAGCTCACCTCTTCTGGGAACAGATCATACATCTTGTTCTGTTGCACCTGCTTCCAAGAGCCCTTCAGAGAGAGAAAGATTAAGCGCTACGTTCCCTGTTAGGGTATACTGGTGCAACTCCACTGGTTTTAATAAGCTCTCCCAGTTTGTACCAGCAGATTAAGCATATGTTGGAGCTAAGTGATGAGGGAGAGGACAATTCTTATTATTAATTACGCAATTTCCTATGCAAATATCCAATTTCTAGTCCTCACACAGAGAAGATAGCTCTATGCGACAATGCCTTCCTATAAATCATTATTTTAATATATAAAACATCAGCATCRCTTTTTCTACCAGACTATTATATATCTGATATGATATACAGATATATAAATGTATGTATATATAAATGAAAAAGGACAGTAGCAATTAAAAATGTATTATCTAGTTGTGGTTCAAGTTAACTTCAATTACATCCAGAGTGAAATCATATTTAATATCATCCTAGTTAAAATATGTAACAGTTCCCCAGCATAAACAGAACCTAAATATACAGGAAATTCTGAATTAAGATTTTCTCTCAACCTTTAGAAATCAGTTTCTCTTTTATATATAAAATTAAATATTAGTATGAAAAGAAAAATTACATCACAATCACAACTGGCACTCTGTCAATTCTGAATTCTACTCTTCTGTGCAATGCATGCTTATAGTTACAAGATTATGCTTAATCATTCCTGAAGAAATGCACAGTCTTAAAAATTATATTCTTATAGAGTCTTTCAAAGTTTGTATATAAAAATACTGAAAATAATTACCCAAGGAAATGACTGTATCTAAATAATCTCATAATGGATAATACAGCACAAAAAGGCTGGTAAAAACACAAGACCAGTTTCAGAATTCCTTCATAAAGATTAAAAAATACAATGATAACTTACATTTGTTCTCTGAAATGTAACGATAACTTTATTTTAGACAAGATGGATGGCCTTTTTAAAATCATTCCTCATCTATCCATAATGAACTCTCTACCTCTGGGATTCAGGATGAATATTACTGTGAATTTAAACAGAAGCCAGATCGTGACAGAAATGAGTGTCTTTGCAAATCTCATCCCAGAAAAGCTCTGCATTTTTTGCAGGGCATCTGGTAATAACTGGAAAAGCTTAGCTCAGAAACAGTGAATAAATGCTTCCTATTGCTCAATCTCATTCTGTTGGGATAAAGTTATAAACCTCACACTTGAAACACGGGTGATGGACCTTTAAGAGATACAGCTCAAAAACCCTAAGCTACTTACAAACATATCTGCTTTTTAACACATACGAGAGAATCTATTCATAATTTTGCCCATATTGAATTGCAATATCGCTAGAGGGTGACAGGAAATGCAGAAACTTTTGTTACAAACTCAGCACATAAAACTCTGATTTCAAGTACATTTTTTCCCACACAGGCTCAGGAGTTATGATTACTCCAGAAATTAAGGTTTAGAGAATGACCAAACTTTTGGATATGTGTACAGTCTATTGACAAAAGAAGTCCATTTTAATAATTTTTCCTGAAGACTGGAAATTGAAAGTAATATTTTAAAGAAAGGGTTCAATTAAATTAAAATGAACATGGAGTGGCGTAACACATAGTCGTACAAAAACCCAGGCTTTAACCATTCCCCTTACGGCTCATTTCCTCAATATAAGGGATAAATGCATTATCCCACGTAACTCATTATGTTTTCTACCTCCATGTGTTCTTCTGCATTGTGAGAGTCACTAGTTACGTTCTGTTATGCAGTTAGATAGTGAAATATTGGGGTGTGTGTGTGGGGGGGGGCGGCAAGCGGTGCTAATTGTCCAGCTGAAATTCTGACTATCCTGTGAGGAACACTACATTGCAAGGGAGCCAATCACAGAAATTTAAAGAGAGGCTGTGGGATTTTATAAATCCCACCTGGCAATAAACCCAGCCAGCACTCAGGAGCTGGAGGACAAGGACTCAGCTGTAGGAGAGGAGAGGAGAGGAGAGGAGAGGAGAGGAGAGGAGAGGAGAGGAGAGGAGAGGAGAGGATCTATTACAAGAATTTACCAGGAGAAGAGAGGCATCTTCCTCCATGGGACAAGTGACTTTTAGAAGTTGACTGTGGATTTCACAGGCATCCCTTGTCTCCGCAAAAATGCTGCCAATGGACACAGACCATGCTTGTAGCACTCTGAAGCTGTTGCTCACAGATTTGACTTAAACTACAAGCCCCAGGGCAAAGTGCAGATGAAATGTTTCACTGGATTAGCCTTGTATATTATGGAGTTTTGTCTTTATGTTGTTTGTCTGAAGCACAATATATCACGTGATCTTGCTGAGACTTGGAAAGACAGAGGCATATGAATACCAGTGCTGGATCCTAACCAGGTGGAACTGGGCTCCCAGATCTCAGAGGACCTGGTGAAGTGGATAGTGGCTTGCTAGGAAAACATCTAAATATGAAACCCTTATAGATACCAGTCTAATTAGGGATTTTAAAAGAGTTTTCTCTGAATAACCAGGAGAGAGATGTGACTTTGCCCCTCCTTTAATAAAGCCAAAGGACTATGGAACAAAGTCATTTTTTGCTTAGCAAAAGAAAAAATAGAGGATAGAAAATGTGATAATCTGTGAAAAATCACATAGCTGATTGTGACATCCCTATTGTGCTGGCTCCCAGACCAAGTCACTCAGTGAAGTTCAGAGCAGGTTTTATCAGGATCAGCAAGATGAGTTCCCTGAAGAGTGGAATAGAAGTAATAGGTCAGGCCATCCATATATCTACCTTGGACATAACAAAAGGCTATCAGCAAATTCTGCTTACAAGGATCTCATGGGAGTGCTGCGAGTTTAGGGTTATGCCTTTTGGGACACATCTTTAGACGATGACAGTTATGTCTCACTGTGTGATGGATAAAATAGGTTGACTCTACAGGGAGTACTTGGCTGTGCATATTGCTGATATTGGCATTTTGAACACATCCTGAGGCATGCAAGGTGCACTGAAGTGCACAGTACTCTGAAAGTATGCCTCACTCCCTTTAAAAGATGGGATCAGCAGCAAGCCTTACAAGGGACAGAAGAAGTGTATCTGGGATATGACCCGGGAAACAGCTCAGTGGAGATTTGGCTGACAGAGAGCTGTCCCTACCATGACCCATGGCTGGTGCTTCCTAAGTCTGGCAAAGAGTTGCAGGCCAACTTGTGGTTTATTTCATCAAGTCATCAGCCTTGTAAAAGACACAATGGGCAAAGTAAAATGGACTCCTGAGATTGCTTTCTCTATGATAGATAAGAGCTCCAACTGCTATTGCATGCGGGGGATTTTACTGAGCAATATCTATTAGCTTCTACTTCTGCATGGCCTTCTGCATGGCTACTAGAAGAGTTCTGTCTCAGGAAAATGGAGGGGAAGAGCACCCTGTCCTTTAGAGTAGCCCAAAGGTTCCTGTTCATGGGAGAAACAATATGTTTTGATTAAAAAGAAGTACCAGATGATACTGAAGCTCTTCAGTACTACTTATGGGAGAAACCACTTCAGTATAATCACAGACCAAATCACCATAACATGGGTCACTAGCATGAAGACACGAATAATGTGAAGGTATTTCAGCTTTCAGCTTTCCCACTTTCTGCAGGGCACAGAGCTGGGTAAAACCATAGGAATGTAAACTTCTCTTTTTGAACAAAATACAAATTCCACTAGAGACTTGCAAAAGAGTGAGATTTGTGATGGGACTTGCTAACCCTGTGTGTGGAGTAATCTTACATAGCAACCAGGAACTGGGTGGGAGAGAATTTAGGTTTGGAAGAAGAGGGGAGGGGACCAGTTAGACCACTGAGATGGAGATAGAGGAGCTGTCAAAAACCAAATTTGGGTTCCAGACTGAAGACTAACAGAAATCTCGGAGACTTGATAGGGCAAGGGAATCAGCAAATGCGAGGCCTAGACAGACCTAAAGACTGAGAGATACTGGGACATGCCAACTGTGGGAGATGGCTGAGATACCTAAATGTAGCCCTGAAAAGGTGAGAACTCAGCTGAGGTGCCAGAGATGGGTTTGGATGAGATTTGTTATGTACAATAGCATTGAAACAACATAAAACTAAAGTTGGAAGCACTGGAGAAAACAAGGTGGGATTAGTAAGTTGACAGAGGCGGAGGAGGAAAATACTCTGATATGAAACCTCTCCCCATACCAAGTACAACTAGTTTCATAAAGGCTATGAATGTCAGCCATTGTTTATTTATTTGCCAAAGGGTAAATCCAGTCAATGAAAGGACTTCACGTTACCAGTAGTGGCACATTAATTGAAATATTTTGTTTTGCTTCTGGTTGCAGCCTGAATGCTGTGACAGAGAGCTGTATGCTTGTGCTGGGATGCTTGATGGGCTATTGAATTAGCTCAGCATTACAAGATAGCAGCATCCCAGCTTTCTTAAAACTTTCCCCCTTCTTCAGTGCTTCCTTTTACATTTGTCTGAATCTGCTCTTGCTCAAGGTATTGACAGAGAAAAGCAAGTTTTGCCGAGGTTATTTCCTTATGCCTAATAAATTCTGAAGCCTCTTAATGTCTTGGTCTTTAGGTGAGTTTTCTTTTGGTTAAAAAAGAAAGAAGAATTTCAAGAGCGGGATCTTTCCTCTTTGTTTCATGTGATATTAATTTCCTTCCCCGTGTAAATCTTGCCGTTAACAGCTCTGTCCCACATGATGCTCAGCACCCTCAGAGTTGTTGAAGCCAGTGAATCTTAATAGACTCAGTACCTCCAGATATATGTATTTGGCACTTATATATCTAAGTAGAAGAGGCTTTGAATTTCTTGATTTTATTTGGAAAGTGCTCGTTCACTGGGAAATGGTACTGTGAAGCCAGTCCTGCCTGCCCTGGAATCACTATTGTCATAGCTGACCCCTTTGGGAAAAGGTATGTTCCCATTTCAAGTCTCTGCTTTCCCAATTCATTTGTTTCCCAGATAACTGTATGATAATCTCATATGAAATATGGTAGGTCTTTGCCTGTCCCCTGTTTTGAGATCTTTGGATGGCAAAAAAGAGTTTTCATCAAAGTTTAGATCACAGACCATGTGAATGGACCTTGAAACCTACCACTGCTCTGGATGTTCATCAAAGGTCCTTACAAGTTCTGCGACTTTCATGCACAGTCTATATCACACACTGGTATCCATGATACCTACATTATTGAAATTTTCCACACCTAATTAATAGGGAACTCTGGAAAACACCTCCCTTCCTCTCTCCTCCCTTCTGCTCCCCTGCCCTTGCAGTCTTGCAAGTTTAGGCTCTACCACTCAGATCAACTGCTGTTATAAGTCAGTGAAGTGACGTTTACCTTTAATAAAACTATTCTGATCCTCCTGGCGATCTGACTTCCAGGTGTGTTTGGATGAAAGTGTTTTCTGCTGGAAGCAGTAACCTCTGGCTATGAACAGTACAAATGTCACAGCTAACAGACTGTCCTTGACCTGGGGCTTGCTTTCTGGAACTGATGGGCTCTCAGGTTTCTTATCAGGGGCCAAAACATTGGATTTAGKTGATGTGGAATCCGTGATAAGAAAAGAAAGTAAGTGTAGGGGTGCCACACCTGAAGACATGTTTGTTTGAGCAAGGCTTAAGGCATGTACACCATTTGACTGACCTCCTGCCTTGAATTAAATCAATGATAAAGCTATCTTCAGTTTCAGCAGGAGATGGTTTTCACCTCTGACTTTTACATACAGTCCATCTCAGTTTTGACCTTACGTTTTAAAGCTAGTTTTATGTTGAGAGAATATGTGGCCAACCTCTATATCCATGTTTTTCAGCTTAGCAGCACATACTGTAGAAAGAAACATATTTTTATAACAGTATGAGGGAATATGAGGAGTCAACATGTCACAGGAAAGAGATGATATAGTAGCGGATCGAAGACTACAGTTTAGTCAATCCGATTAACATTTCTACCATGTTCTTACCTATAAAAAACCACGGAACTCTGGTTAATACTAATCAAAAGAGCATATTCTGCAACAAATATCAACGTGTGGACTGGAATCAATGAATAGGATTAAGAGAGGATTGTGATTCTGAAAATCCTGTACATAACAGCTAGATTGTTCCCTCAGCAGCAAACATTGCGAAGTGGAGTATGAGAAGATTCAGACACAGAGAATTTTAGAACACACATTGTACACTAAAAGCAAAGGTTTCCAGAGGACAGTGACAATTTCTGAAGATTCATACTTGTTTTGGGTCTTGATCCTCTACAGTTCAGTAAACTTTTTGGAGAAATATTGTTAACCCTGAGCCCTAAAACATTTCTCATGACATTTTCATTGAAACCAACCCAATGCTATACAGTATTTCAGTTTCAGCTGTGAAGAAGCCCTGAAAACACTTGAAGGATGGGAGCTAAGAGGGATAAGGTGCTTTTGTACAGAATAAGGAGAAGAATGCAAGGGGAAAAAGAACAGCCCAAGCCAAATTAAATTTCATGAACCTCCTCCATAGCCTTGTGGGTATTTCTGTTAGAAACAAGGCACATGATAAATCTGTTGCAATATGTTGTGATAAACCTTGGATAATCCAAAGTTACTAGAGTTAGCAGCCACCAAGATCTAATGATGCAGATCAAAGAACTAGGCTAAAGAAATTAGGGGCCTAGGAAATAAGGAAGGACCCTTCTTTTAAGGACACATCCTTTCTTTAAGTAAGTGGGGTTTTCATGGGTTCTCTGTGCTTTTGTATTCCTGGTGAGAAGTGGAAATCGCAGCAGAGCAGGTAGTGAAGAGAAGAGTTTGGCCTTTCACAGTCTAGTGGGATTCTTTTCAGAAGATCTTATCCAGCATCTTCATTTGGACAGCAAGACATGTACATGGGTCAGCAAACCATGTGTATGGTGAATCTGTTGGGAAAGGCAATAAGCAGCAATGTGCTAAGAGAAGGACGATATGAACCATTATACGTCTATTTTGGGTAAGAGGGAGTGGAACAGAGATGAAAGAGACCTACTGGAGATTGTTTCTTTAAGTTTTTCTTTTCCTCTTCTCTCTTTTTACTCTTTCCCAAATAATGTGCTGTTTGAATGAGCCTGTTTGATCCACTGCTTATGAGCAGGGGATATATTGCTCACTATCTGCTCTGGCAGCTTGATTTAGTTTCTCCTCATTTTGGGGCAGTTGCTCAAGACGGTGTTAAAAGAGGATGTCTAGAAGCAGAACCTGGTCTTTGTTGCTGCCAGTCAGGGCTTATCAGAAGGGCTACCCAGTGAAGTGGTATATATTAAATGACGTTTTCCCAAACGTGCGAGTCAACTCTACTAAAAATCCCAGTAGAAATCCACCCAGTATCTTTCATACCAAAGAATCTGTTGTAGACACTATACTGATACACAGGTTAAGCATTCACCTACTGGAATGCAGTCACCTCCAGGGTGCAATGCAAGAGCTGTAACCATTTCGAGCTGCAGGAGGAGGTAATATATCAGCAGGACATAGCTGATTCCTCTCATTTTCCACACAACACCATGCCAGAATTTCTACAGCTAAGCAAAAAATATCAGAAAACATTGTATGGCATCTCCTTCACGTGGGTGGCAACAAGCAGCATAGCATAAGGGTTATTATAAATATTATGAATCTATTTGAGAAAGAACTCTCTTGCATTAATGTTCCAAAGCATATCAAATTAATATGACTATTAAATTCTTTCAAATACCTTTCCAGCATCCAGCAAAAGAACCAAGAAATTAATTTTTCTCATTCTGTAGCATTTGTCATACTCTGAAGTCTGCAGGCATTTTACTAGAAATATCCCTGTAAATACTGACAGGCCTCAGTGAAGACTTTGTGGAAGCAGAGTTTCCRATTACAGGCCTATGAAATCCTGTGTCGGTTTCACACAAGTTTTCTAGAGTGGTCCTGCTGGCTTCACTTGACAAGGGTTTGCATCTTCATCCTCCAGCTTCAAGCAGACTCAATAAAATTAATTCATGTAAACCAGTGCATTTTGTTAACCTATCATTAACACATACCCCAAGAGGCCCAGTTATACTTTTTCTTGCAGGGATCTCTTAGGTTTTATCCTAGAGGCCTTTTAATCCCCTCATCTCAGCTTTTGTCACAGCTGAGATTTTCCCATGAATGACTGTCGGCCCCGTCCCAACATTGCACCATGATCTCAGCAAAGGACTGCCAGGCTTCCCCTCATGCCCAGAGCTGCCTTATGTACCACCCCCTCCTCTGTAGGAAAAGCAGAAGTGAATCCTGCTGAAGAACTGCCTGAGTTATCACTTTTTAAAATGTCTCCCTGAGGTGGACATATTATTCTGGGATATTCCCCTGGGTCTTCTCTGTCCTAGAACCAGCTATAAAAGACCAGTGACTCTCCACTTTTCTGTTAAAAATCTATAGCTTAAAGTGACCTGAACACTGACATTTTTGTAAAGTTGCAGCAAATGGTCAGTCAGTGATAAAGACAGTCAGCAGTATAAGTAAAATCACAGCGCCCATCTTCCATGTACTCAGTGCAACTAAATGTTGGGTTGGAGAAAGGAAAAAAAAAAGGTATAGTAGCAGAATTTGTTTGGAACATCTTTCCTGAAGAACACTCACATGCAAGTAATATTTAGCTAAAATAGCCACTTGCCTTCTAAAAGCAACATGCCTTCATTTAACACATATATCAGCAGTGCTCAAGTTCAGTGTGTTTGCTAGAAGCCATGAAAACAGCCCCAGCTCTGATCTGAATGGCTGCTTTTGTCTCATTTTGAAGCAGAAGGATTTTCCTTTTCCAGGGAAAGAAAGAAGTCTTTTCAGAGACCAAGACTTTGTGCCAGACTCTCTGCTAGGCATCATGGGGTATTTTTGAATGATTTGGAGAGGCCACGAAGCATCTGCAGCCCTAGCAGGTGATGCTGGCTGAGGAAGCGGAGCACCTCTCCGCAGCTCGGTGTGCTGCCATCTACGCTGCCATGCCAGGTCACAGGTTGCCACCTCAGAGGACACAGCATCTTCTTTTCTTCTCCACCCCTCCGTTCCCTTTCACCACCTGCTCTGACACGTCTCTGACAGTTCCTGTTTAACCCCTCTTCCCTAGTAAAATCCCACTCTGCAAGCAAGGGAAGCAAATCTGAACTCTCTTCTGACTCCACGACACTGCTTATTAATCAACCAGACAATTCACTGCTGAGGGACACAAGGGCCTCCCTCCCGAGGGGAAATCCTTCTGCATCCAGGGAGCTCAGTTGCACCACCTGCCCCCATGAAATCTGGGAAACAGGATATCGGGAAGCAGATTCAGCACAGATGTATACCATGTGAAGATCTATTGACTTAAGGGTATATCTATGCTGAATTTAGCTTCAGGAATTTAAACCACAGACAGCTTTTCCTCCTTCCCCATTGCCCCTCTGATATAGATGTCAGGAGACACACAGAATGCCACTTAATTCAGATTTCATCATGATCATCAGTGGTTTGTCATTTGTTATTCAGTTGTTTGCTTCTGCAGTGAAATGCTTTACATGGCACACATAAGCCTGGTAGCCATTACATAAACTGTGCTCTTTGACTAGACTGAAATTTATAGAAAACTGTGTGACAAACACTGTCTCTCTGCTCTTGGGAGGGCCACTAAGCTCTACCCAACCAGAAAATAAAGGAATATTGTACATGATGGTACATGGGGCAATAGGTAAGAGAAGAGGGACTGAAACGGCACAAAAAGCTTATTAGTATAGAACTTCTGTAAAATGTCTTTGGAAAAATATTTCTAAATGATCTTTTTCACACAAACTTAAAGGGACCAGAAGAGGTCATCCATGGCAATAATATTTTTAGCCTATCATGCCATAATGGTAGGTATATATATATCACTGCATTTGGTGTATAGAGTATAACTGATCTGTGTTAACTAACATTAACTAGGAATAGGAAAGCAAGGAGACTTCAGTATCTTTCCTCTCTCAGGACATCTATTCAAGGAGTAAGAAACATCCAGTAGATGGTCCCTTCTTAGAGAGTACTGAATGAAGGGCTCGAGGGCTGTGCTGACCTTCTGCTCCAAGTGCAAAATGTTCTTTTACCTTGCCTCCTCTCACAAAGAGATGTATCTTTAAAACAAATAAAGGAGCAAACAAGACATTCCTCCGCACACACATGCCCAGATGTGGGGACGAGAGAACAAACAGCACATGACAAACATTAACTGTTTTTCAATGTACTTCTGGAAGGAGTCAGATATGTCAGTGCTGTCCATGGCAGAAGCACTTGAATAATACTTCAGAGATTAAATCTAAGCAATTGCGAAGGAAAGGAAGTTTTCTGAAGCATCCTGAATACATGTTCGGTTTTCTTTGGTTAGCACCCATTGAATTAAAATATGTGGAAACCACCTGGGAAGTACTATCTTTCTGCTACAGATTAAGCCCCCTTATTCCTGCAGTTAAGAAAGTGCTTTTTCCACTCCACCAATCTTTCAGTAAAAACAAAGACAGAACTCAATATTCTTGATGGATCTTGGATAAAATGAAGGCAGGAAAGAAAATCTTCCAGACTTGTTTTATGGTCTGGAAAGAAACAGGACTGCATATCTTGTCTTTTTTCAACTCATAACGGCACAGTCCAACCCCTGGTGAAAGTCTACTCAAGCCAAAGGAGTTGTACCAGGGATCATTTTGGCTCGTGCTCTGAAACTGTCAGTAAACAAGAGGCCAGATCCATATATCTTCACTCTTTATTTATGCTCACCACTTAATTGCATATGATAATAAGAGAGGGAGGGAAACTTCCTCTGATGCTTTTTCACATGGCTTCCTGTGAGCAGACAAATATTGGGGTTTGGCTTTTTTTCAGCTTGGAATAGTGACAGTGCAGGGCTGTAAGTGATGTCCACCAGATACAGTGACTCAAGTTGACTATTTCTCTCCCGGAAGTAGGGGAGGGAGCCAGGAACCATTCTCTCTGTGTGGTTTCATGGTCTGCAAGTGGGGCACATGATTACACAGTGCCTGTGACAACTCCACAATTTAGCTTGTAGTGAGTATGCACCAGCAGTACACATTGCCTCTTATTCTAAAATAAGGATTCACAGAAGCATAAGATTAATGGACACCATTTAATTTAATGCCTTGAAAATATTGTTGGTGTGTTACCCCAACCAGAGCTTCACTGGTCAGCAATTTCTTGTATGATCTTTATAAACTTTAAAATTTATAAATCTTTAGAAATCTTTATGAACTCCCTGAGACAATGGCAAGAGTAACATTATTTTTTGTTGCACCATCTAGCCCCGCATTCATTCTGTTGCCTAGAACATCTTACGCCCCCATCTTGAAGGACATTTTTTATATGCTTTCTGACTGACTCAGATACAAAGTGGCATCCATTAAGAAAAGGATCAAGAAACAACAAAAGGAGTTTAATTTCCAGGGTTTGTGCAATAACAATCCTATGGGCCTTATTGGGGGTGCTGTTACAGCTCCAGAAACATTGGCAGTGGCATATTGCCTGAAATAATAGGAGGCAGCAGAACAAGAGTAAACTTTCAGCACCCAAGATTTATGTGTCAAAAATGCCTCAGCTCTTGTACATGTTTTACGAGAGTTAAAATAGAAAGTACAGTCCCTAGGTCTCAGGTGGTGAACAAGCTATACTTCTACAAGATTTAGCTCTTACAGACATTCCTGACAGACATTCCTTAAACCTCTGAAATTATGAGTGATTGCCCCAGAGGGGTGTGAAGTCTATATCTGGATTTCAGACTGAGTTCCAGTTATTGGCTGTAATTGTAGTGGAATTTTTGGTACCCAAAAGATCATAAGAAGCCATGGGGGAAAAGAAGAGAAAAGGAAAGAAAAGGGCAGTTGCATTTTGAGGCATAGTTGTTTAATAAACATATTTTCCCAATAAACAAGTCTGGGAAACTCTTCAGCTATACTGTGCCAGCATGGGTAGGCCTGCGTTTACACACTGAGGCTTGGCAACATGGATGTTTGACTCACCGATTATACGGTATAAACTCAGTGATCCGCTGAATGTGCCAAGTTGAGAGGCAGATTTAGTCAGCTTTGCTCCTGATGAGTAGGACTGTGCTCTGCAAGCAGCACCTGATTACTTGAGAAGGAAACTACTACACAAAGAAAGAAAGGTTGTCAGTGTTGACCCACATAAGTATGTTTTTTTTTTAAACTGCTAATGTGGGCAGAGACTCATTAGAAAAAGGAGTTTTTTTAATGGCTTTTGAAGACTTTCATTTTCATTTGTTTCCAACGTCTCTCTCATTTTAAGCAAGCACCTGCTTGTTGATAATCCTTTGTAGCCATATTCTTAAACACCCCACGTGCAGCACTTGTCACTGGCACACTGCTCTGGCTATGACCAGAGTGCATGATCATGCAGAGTTTTGTATTAAGGGCAGGACTGTACTCCAGAACCTGTTCTCTGAAGCTGTGTATATGGGCTCAACCAGAAAATATGCAGGCCAAAAGAGGAGGAGGTTCAATTAGCCATCTCCAGAGAGCCTAACATACTCCATTGCACCCATTTATGACAAGTTTCTGTGTAGCTAAACAGGAAAACTTTTCCATAGCTTTTTTTTTAAAGCTTTTCTATAGAATTTTATAGAGAATTAGATCTGTGTTTCAGCATTTTAATAGGGATTTAAGTTCTAATTTTAAAATGCAGTGCTGATTTCTGCTCTATCAAAATCTGTAGGACTTTTCCTTGGGACTCCTTATTCCTGGAAAATGTAGAGATCTGGTAACTAAAGGCATGGAGAAGCCTAATTAAAACATGCTTGTGCCACTGGTTCACCTGAGGGGCAGAGGGGGAGAGGGCAGGAATTTGTCTGGTCTGCCTTGATCACAACTGTGAGTGAACCTTACTCAGTACATTAGGGCGACGTTCTGGGCATATTTCAGGAAGAATGAAAAGGCAGTGAATGAACAGCATTTCTCTCTCCCTAATGGGACACACAAAAAGAAGCCAAGTTCAGGCATCTCTCTTCAGGTCCCAAATAGAGAAGAGAAGATATCCACCTTGTCTACTTCATCTGCCCTCATTCCCTGGAAACCCAAAGCCCAGCCAGGGTCAGTTCTGCAGCAAAAGGTATTGACTGATTAGTGAGTGATTACTTTTTTGTCTGATCTGCACATCAGGTTTCTTTATCTATGTTATTTCAGACAGTGACAGTTTCTCAAGTGGCTTTGCAAGTGTGATGGCATGTCCTCTTGTTTGAATGAGCTGATAGCAGAGGAAATACCTCCATTAATGGTCATCCACCCGCTCACTCCCAAATGCAGGAGCAAGCAAACTTTCAGGTCTTTTTCTGACTGCAACTCTTGCTATTGAAAAATGGAGACTTTTCTTGCATAYAAAAGGTTATTCTGCAAGGTGCCGATTATTCTTAGATTTAAGGGGCTAGTGGATTCCCTTAATATTCAAAGAGCAAACACCGCCACTATCATTATGAATCACTATTCCTGATGAGTCTAATTCTTTTTACTGCCTTTACAGCAGATGCTCACATATCTATCCTCAGTGGCCAAATCAATCTTCCCAAACTCCTCATAAATATTCCAGTAAGAATAGTGGGTTTTATAACAGCATCTCCTGGCCTTGGCAGGAGAAGATATAGCTGCTCCTTTAAGTCAACTTTCCAGGTTGCTTACCTGCGAAGCCTAGGGGGATGCCAGGTATGGATCCCTTGCTCAACATTGCTGTTACACAGGCAGAWATTCAGAGTGACAGAGCGACGTATTTCCCTGTAAACAGCCTTCAGTTCAGTGTTTTTCTCTCTGTGGCTATGAGTCTTCTTTTAGCATCATCCATCTTCAAGTGTGCAAGCTGTTTTGCCGTCAATTATAAAACTTTGGGGAATTTTAACATGGGCTATTTCTCAGAATACAAAACAAGTGGCAGACCCTGGAAAATAGAAAGCTTAGTGAAATAAAATGTATTGTATTACACAAAATGGCAGATATTTAAAAGAAGGCAGATTCATAATCTCTCAGACTAGGTGGATTATCTGCAAACACACCTCTCCTCACCTGCTCATTTCTTTCTCCCTGTCATATATGTCTTCTCTCCAGTGGCTGACCATCACCAGTATGCCTCCTTGCACAGCCACTCCTATTTCCCTGTCTCCTTCAGGAAATGCTCTCTCCTATGGCCTTCTTCCATACATAAGATATCACAGGGACCTAGAAAAAAATCTTTCCAATAAACTTGTTAGTTCCTGGCCTTAGTTTCTAAACACTTCACATCTTCCCATTCCTATAAGTCTGTCTAATACTTATTTGATCCCATGTTTTCTCTAGTCTTGTATTGCCCTTTGCTTTACTAAGCCATGTGAGAGGAGAAGTTCTATAGGGACTAAGGGTTGAGACTTGCCAGGAATGAACCAGAGCTCAGAGTCCTGCTCTGGACAATGGATAAGTACATAATAAGAGATAGTTTCAGCATCAAAGACCTGGAAGTCTGTGTTAGTGAAGCTGGCAAAGGGCGGAACAGGAAGAAATTGTGGAGTCCTTTGCCTAGGGCTAGGCAGCTGCTAAGTGGCTGAGTAAAGCCCTGCCCTTAAGTCACAGTCTCTTGTTCCCTCTATATTAGATAGAACTGCCTCTCAGATGCTTGGGGATAAAATAGATGGATATAATTTGGCCATTCAGACCAATTTTTGCTTTGTATCTTCCATGTTCTTGTGTTTTTAAATGTGTTCTAAGGCTGCCTGAAGCTTTAGATGGGTGCTTTTTGGCATGGAGTTTGAGCAAGACTGAAATCTAATTAAATAAATATAATGAGATTCTGAACAAGTTGGCTTATACTTAAG
This sequence comes from Apteryx rowi, assembly GCF_003343035.1. Lineage (NCBI taxonomy): Eukaryota > Metazoa > Chordata > Aves > Apterygiformes > Apterygidae > Apteryx > Apteryx rowi. The sequence continues at coordinate 221,150 of NW_020451141.1, forward strand.
ATTTGCTCGTGTTTAGCTATAATCCCATCTATAGAACACATGTAAGGATTAGCACACAACAGCCCAGAAGTGTATACATGTTGCAAGCATACAGTATGCTTTACATCCCACAGTTGCTGCCAGAAGATTTCCTCCCTCAATACATTTTTTTTAGAAGAAGAAGAAGAAAGAGGGCCCTTGCTGGTGCCAATACTGTTTTCTGAAAGTAATCTTACCCAGTGTCCTGCTGCAGCCTGAAGGCACAGCACATAGCAGGTGGTGTTTGCAATGGCATGACAGTATGTGCAACAAAAGACATTTGATTCTTCCTTTTATATAGTTTTAACACGAAAAAAATAATTGGAAATCAGGGTATGGATTCAAAGGTAGATTACTGCCCCTGTTTTAACTTAGTGTACCAAGGTCTAAACTTTGTTAACGTCTGTCCAATTAAGGATGTGGTGCAGCTGGATGAATATGCAGCACATAACGTATATCCAGTGGGTCCCGCAAAGACCACCGTAAGCTCCAGGGCCCTCAGTCAAAGCTCCCTCTGCCACAGTCAACTAGATTTGGATCTTCACTATGCAATCACATTGCACTTTGGTAAATAGATGATTCATCTGAGTTCAAAATAACAATGAATCAGCACTGGCTGTTCTCAGGACATAGGTAATATTTTCATTTCTTTCAGTCAGGATGATTCTCATTAACTGATCAGCTTTCCTGGCTGTCAGTGTCACCCTGCAGCGCCACAGCAGCCTGACTGTGAGGCATCATGCAACAGAGGCTCCGTTATGGGTTTCTCAAGGTTGTTTACGAATTTGGGCAGTGCATGTGAGCGCAATGGAGGCCTGCCCTTGCCTTACCTGTGAGTATGTATGCTCAGCTGCAGGAACTGTCAAAATCAAGGCAGAAAACCTCAGAATCATGTAGCAGGGGCTGGAGTAACTTCATCATAAAGACAGGAAGAAAACCTTGCCTAGCACCTCCAGGCAGCTTAGCTGAGGTTTTAAGGACTTCACATTTAGATTTAGTCACACAGAAATGTGTGCTAGGCTTCTAAGTAAGTCTTTTCCAAAGACTTTTCCAAATCTTTTCCAAAGATTTTTTCCTGAGCAATGTCACTGTTTCATAGATCAGAGAGTGTAGACCCTAGTAGGCATAGCACCAAAGGGCACTTCTGGGGCAAGATTCTGCTTTGTTTGCAAAAGTACAACTCCATAATAAAGTTACTGAGGTCAGTGGAACAAACTCCAGGCCCCCAGTGGCTGCTTGAGATCAGAGTATGGCCCACAGTCTGCAAAAGTTCTTTTCCATTCCAGCATACTGATGAGTAAGATATAATATATATTTATCAAAATGTCAAAATTTAGACAGGTCTAAATAGAGAATTAAATAAAAACCTATAATAACAATATATCTATATTTTTAAGCCAGGAGCTTCTGTATCATTTCAAATTTTTTTCATTCAGTTATTCACGAAGAGCTCCTCCAAATAATGGTAAGAGAACAGATAAAGGGAAGCAGGAGGAGGCTGTAAGTAATAGATGTCTAGGAAAGATGTCTTAAAAACAAGTACACCTGTGAGGAACAATTGGCAGACTGTTGGGACTTTTATGGATAATTACATTACACAGGCTCTCATAATGTCAGATACAATATAATAAACAGGCTGCTCACTTTGGTGTTCCTTATATTCAGCTAGAGCTATCTGGAAGACAACTCTTCATTTTTCTAGTTTGTGTGAAAATTATGCCTTTTTGTTGGGAGCTCTTTAACTTAGCAGAATACCACACAAACCAGCAGTTGCTTGTCACTGCTGTAATTAGATTATATCAAACTGGCAGTGTTGAAACACTGCTATCTGCATTGTCTCACTAACTTTTAATAACTGAGCTCCCTCCAAAGTGCCAAGTTTGCCACAGTGACATCTACTGATGACAGCAGAGGTGATGGGATCAAGGTGAGGATGGGCCCTGCCCTGAGAGGTGTTAAATGTGAATGTCAGCCCCTTTTGTCAGGGTGCCATCCACAGCTGAAGGTACTTTACACCCTGCAGAAGGCGCTCGGACCCTGTAAGACTGGGTATCTAACCTATTCTTTTCCTATGGAATCAACTAATGGCTTACGTATTTTTTTTAAAGCAGTGCAGGGATTTCACCTCCAAAAATTGTTGTGAAATACACATGGAGCCTCTTTGCATTTTGCCCTTCCCTGTGCACAGATGGCTCACCAAGTCTTTCAGGAAAGCATCAGGGGAAAAGAAACCACAGCTTTTGGGCTGCTGTGAGCTAAAAAGTTTATTGGAAAGTCAGATCTCCAGCCTATGCTCCTGGATAAAAATCCATCCTTGCATGCCACAGGGATGGGTGTCCAGGATATAGAAGTTTTGCTGGCCAGCCCTGCACCCMGCTGGGCTCTCCACCTCACCTGGGCACTAAAGCAAGCTCCGGAGAGTGGCCTTTCTCTGCTGGAGCAATGTGCAACATTCTGCTTCAGCCGGCAGCCTCTGGGGTGAGTGGTGTCCACTTGCACTTGAACTACTGTCTGGGCACATGCGCAAGAGACTGCTGCTCTGAGACAGAAATTGGGAACGGAGGCTGGGGTAGGTTTCCTTTACAAAGCTCCCTGTTTGCACCAGACAAAGTGATGTCAAAATGATAAYCACCAACTGCATGGTCTTTTTCTCCCATCTCCTCCATCACATTCAAAACAGCCACACCACCATGAGATGGAGGATAAGCTCTTTTGCCTTAAGCTTTCAGGTCTCTCTGAAATGATGGTGCTTTGTCTGATGTATTAGAAATAATCAGGATGCTTAAGCAGGGAATATTTACTGCATTTACGGGTACAGCTTGAAGAAAGTGGATTTTTTTGTGGGGCAGGGGGGAGTTCTGTTATATTTTTTAAATAACTAAACCTACCAGCCAAGTGCCAGTGAATGGGGTAAATCGGCAAAAGGAGAAAACCCCTAGTTTGCCCAGTATTTGCCAGAAACAGAATCTTGCTTTAAGCATTTCTGGTAGTCATCTACAGAAGGGAATAAAATAAATGTAGCCTTCTTTCAGAGTCTGCTTTAGGAGCCAATCTTTTTATGTTGTAATGACATGTGCATTTAATAAAGATATACAGTAATCTGAGGAAAGTAAATCTACACCCTTATCTTAGAGACATTTAGAATGAAGATTTCATTTAATTGTGGCTCACTGCTGAGCACAATTTACCAAAATGGCAGTAAACTGCTATTGAACTGTAACATCTAAAGATGTCTAAGTGCTTGGATAATTTGTGTCTTTTTTTCTCCTTTGGAGGATAGTAATAAAATAGCTAAAAATAGCTATAAAAGATAACAGCAAGGCCTTAGAAACAAACTGAGAAGAGGTCACATACTAAGGGGAGTCTATTCTAGCATCACCCCCAAAAGTGGTACTTGCTGTCCACTTTACCATTTATTATTTATTCCTTACGTTTTTTTTTATTCACAGAGCCATAGCTACACAATGACCACCACAAATAAGTAAGATGAAGTGCTTATATCCCAAAGAGATGCAGTAAAGCACTATGAGTGCTTTTGCAGCTTTTCTACATTTGTGGGATCCATAAGAAATTTCCCATGGGTAAGTTACAGACAAACTAAGTTTTCTTAACTGGGTTTCCCAGACCCCTTAAAAGTAGCACACAACTCCCCACCTCACCCCCAGTTCCACAACCAGAGGTTAAACACAACTGCTGTAGGTACACAGACTTTATGTTGACAGCTGAACCCTTTTACTGTCCCTTAGTACAATTCTGAGGCCCTTGATTCTGCATTAGAGCTACTGCCATTAAATGCTCATAATATAATTTAGAAGGAGATGGTAATAAAGCAAAAGGACAGAAGAAACATAGGAGTGAAGGAATTGGAGGAATTGTTGGGATTGGCTTAGTTTTCAGAGAACCTAATTAGTCTCTGGGGCTTGGGGAGTTATCAATATTATATCACAAGGCAGCACCATAGCATTCAGCACAGAGGCTGGAGACTGGCACTGGACAGTGAGGACTGGATGCTTACCTGCCGGGGAGGGCTATGGATTTGGGAGTGCTGCTCACTGATACAAAACACCTAAGAAAGAAAAGTGAAACAGGAGGCATTCCTTTAAAAACCTCTTGCTCAGAAAAGCTCTGTCTTTGGGTGAGTGGGTAGTCACTGTACCCATTAGGAGTAGGGTGGTCCACAGTATTTAGTGTCACTTTTACAGGTCTTACCTGAGTTCACTCTTCCAAAGCTCACTTGTCATCCAACATAATCTGTCATTTGATCCCTGCTAACTAGTGGAAGATCCTTGGTAAATCAGGCCAAAACCATTGATTTGCCTGTGATAAGGCCCCACAGTTTTGCCTTAATAACTGGGCCCTATGAATCATTTTCTATTGAATYGATTCTTTCACCTAATTGTTTCTGGTGGAACATTTAGTTTAGCATGAATCAATCCAAAGAAATTTAAGTTGATTGAGTTGATAGGGTCCTGTTGCTTATATTAAGTGTGAAATTTAGATGAACTGTACCTCCACATCTGGGCCTAGCAGAGTGGGTGTCAGTTTTGAGGGGTAATTAAAACAAGGTATGGTATTCAAGTAACAGGAGAACTTGAGATTTCTGAATAACAGAAGTGGTATGGAGGGTAGCTCAAAGATGGGAATAGGAGAAGGTTCAAATAAGCGCCCAGGAAGGAGGTTTAGGAGTAACCTGGGCAGTGGGAAAGAAGTAGGAGAAACCAAAGAGAAAAAGCTGGCAGGGAAAGAGAGTCCTGAGTTTTATCCAGGCTCTTCTTCTCTACAACCCCCCTGCTGCTATTTCTTTGTTGCAATATCAATCCTCCCAGCAAAGGGAAACGAAATACAATCCCTGGAAACCTCTCACTCATCAAGCAGTAGCACATAGCCTACCTTTAGGACGCAAGGGGACTCAGCTACCCAAGACATCTCTGCCCTGCAACTGCAAAGCAATGTAGCACACTTCTACAGTATAATTTAGCTACCACAATTCAAGCTGTGATCTTTGTGTCCACTGGGCATGGAAAGCGTTAGTCACAGCTGCAGCAGATTTTGTAAGGCTAAGCAATTGGYTCCTTTCCCTTGAAGCGGATAAATGAAGGATTCCCAACAGTCACTACTCCCTTGGGAAGAGGCACTGGAAACAGAAATGTGATAGACTGCAGCACACAGTATCAGTGCTAAGCTACCTGCTTACAGAGAGTTAGTAAACTGGCACCTGGGTACCGTTTATCAAGCATGTCATGTTCAAGCACAATGTGAGGACTATGCATCTTTCCTTATTCTTATTAGTAGAAAGTGTAATCCACCTCTAGGAGATAACAAATAAGTAAAGTTCATAGCTATTATTAGCTGCAGACATGTGCAGTGTGAATATTGCACAACTGGAAGTTATCGTACATTCAAGTAAATTACATTGACTAGAAAATACCTAATTATCTCTCCAAGATAACAAATATATATGTAAAATATTTTAACCTAGTGATGCTAATATGTCTAGGGAGGGTTATTACAATATGAAATTTAAAGGAATTATAAAAGTTGAATGCTGTGTGAACTGTACAGGTAGTGAAGCAGTGCTTCTGGTTGGGAATGAAATAAAAAACTGAGATGAGCTTCACTGTGTTTAGGGGCTTGATGTCTGCAGCTGTGTGCACAGGCACATAAATGGCACTCTGCAGAATTGAAGAACTCGCTCTGTCACGAGGATCCCTCTTTTAATTATGCTCCAAAGGCTGGATTCCCGAGGTGGACTTTCTGCCTTTCTCTGGATTTTCTAATGGGGACAAGGAAATGCAACTAGTGCTTTCCCACCTTTCTCTCTTTCATTCATTTTATGTGTTTGTTTCACTATATATACTGAGCTGTACATCTCTGCCACTTTTATTAGCAAGGAGTGAATAACTGAAGTCAAATGAGCTGAATGAGTTGTCTGAAGAACAGTGTGAAATTTACTTGAAAAATTCTTCAACAGTTGCTTGACACAACAAAGACAACTGAGAAAACTCAGATGCGTATTTATAGGAGTGGTGTTAGCAGCTTTGAGGTCATTCTGCAGCTGCTCTCCTGTCCTGTGATCAAGCATGGGGGAGAGCCAGATTTTTGCCAGGCAGCTGTGTAGCCATCCATTGCACTGAGGTTGTGCTGGCCCCAGAAAGACAGCTCCAGAGGAAAGATTGCATTTTCTTACTTTAATGTGCTACTTTTTAAAATGAGTTTTTCACTTAATTTACCCCTGGAGTCCAGAGTGCAGAACTCATTCCCACTGTCATGTTGTAAAGTAAAATAATGCCAAGCCAACTTGCCGGGACAATGAGGAGAAATTTTTCTCCTTGGTTTCTCTGTGTGACTTGCAACAATTCTAGAGGAGGTGAAAGGTATTCAGCTGGCACCCTTGGAGAATAAAATCCCTCACAGGTTTGTGTCAACTCAGTGCAAAATTTCACACTGGGTTCACCAAAGAGCCATATTTCTGACCAGAAGGGACTACCTCAAAAACGTCAGAGTAATTCCATTGTCCATGGCTTATTCAGTCCTTGCCTGCTCAGAAACTCCTGAGGTTGCTAACTAGTGCCATTTCTGGTGGAAGCTTTTGTAATGTAGACGGCGGCTCCCTGGGACTTTACTGAACCAACCCATCAAGCTTTTCACATAGACCCCAAACAGCCATCAAATGGTGATGACACTCAGTCACTGCTGAGCTTGACCGGATCTGAGACAACAACCCTGAGAGGAAGGGCTCAGTGTGGATTTACAGCCACAGATGAGGAAAATTCTGAGGGCAATAGAAGAAAGCTGCTTTTAACTAATAGCAGAAGGCAACACTGGTCAAGTGTTATGAAAAGGGTCTGAAAACATTGAATGCTTTTCTAAATGTTTGTTCAGTTAACAGACAAAATTGTGCCCATTTCTTATCTGCTGTTCATAAGTTCTGAGACTGGCTTTTTTTTTGTTTGTTTGTTTGTTTTTTGATATAGCTATTTGAATTTTCACATCAGCAAAACTGTTTGCAATGAACAAGGACTAGAATCTTGGCCTATTGACATCAATAGAGTTTTGCCATTGACATTCAATGGAGTCAGTTTTCTCCTCCGGGCACATCTGTGAATTCAGAATAGTGCATTGATCTCYTGATTTAAAAGTTTTTAGTCATCTATGGTTCAGAAACCATGCTTATGTGACTTATGACTCTGGGCCCTTAAACGATAGCCAAGTGGCTCATTGGCAACTGAAGCGTGTTCCTCCAAGATTTACAAAAGAATAAACTAGTAAAAACAATATTTATCCATCAAATTTTGACCAGAAAAAAAGATGAAGTAGAAAAGCAGAACTCCCATTAGTTAGAGGATATATTGGAAAACTCCCCAATTTTCTTTAAAAGCAAGAACAAAAGCTGACAGCAGTTTAACAGCAATAACTGTGCTTCATTGTTTATATGTTATTTCTGGAAAAGCTGCCTCCATACATCAGACATGCATAGAAGATAGTAAACAAAATGTTTATTTTTATACCTTTTATGCTTTATATTACTTTTCCCTTGAATTATTCGTCTATCCTCCAAACTTTTTTTGATGTCATTTGCAGTGGAGCAGAATTAAAACATAGTTCTTGAATCTTGAGTCCAGTTAAGCATGTGAAAGAGAATTTTCTTTTCAAATATGGTGTATTGCATGCATTTTTATTACAGTTTCAGGTTCTACATTACTTTGAAGAGTGCTCTGATCCTCCATTCTCCTACTTTTCTGGCTTTCCTAATATTTTGACTGCAGAGAGGGAAAAAGTTTTCTTCTCACACATTTTTCTGGACTGACCCATGAAACTTATTTCTAATTAGAAGCATTAAAAAGAAATCTGTCTGTTATCATTGCCTTTGAAAATTAGTCTCTTTGTTCTTACAGCTGACATTTTGGCTGCTGTATAGCCTGCTGGCTGCAGATCCATGAGCTGTTTTGTGCATTTATTTTAAAGATTCTGTTACTCTTCCTTCTTCCCCTGCAATTTCCAGAGTCTTTAACTATGAGCACCATGCACGGAYGTATAGCCCTGGCCAAAATTCAGTGATAGCATGGGAACTATGAACAGTGTATATATGTACACTGAGGCATGCATAGACAAAGGAATAGTAACTTATTCCAGGGATTTGGCCAAGGAAGATAACAGAAGGTCCTGGCGAAGAATGGCAGGAACCAAGCAAAGCGTCTAGAAAGGCCTGGAGTGAAAAACCTAAAGGAAGAATAACTTTTCTTCTTTTGCCATACTGTCTTAAGCACCTGTTAACAATTATACTCCTTCAAGAGATCAGCATGAAAAGATTGGTCTTCAGTAAGCATTTTCGCCAGCAATAACACCTCAGACTGGTGGTGAAGGCCCTAGGCTCACAACAAATTATAGATTAACTGCTTGTCACCTGAGTTACAGCATCTGTTCACATCCATGGTCACGACCTGTGACAAAGTGCAATGCAACAGAGGCTGGGTTAGAGGTCTGGTGTAGAAATTGCTGTGTCATTTTAGTATATTACTGGTGGCCCTCCTGTCACTTGATTGTTACCAACTATCTGCTGGATGTTACTGGTCCCAGAGCAGCACTTACTGCATGGAATGTGGGAGCACTCCTCATCTGCTCCAGCGCAAAGTCCACCAGTTGGCCTTAAACTGTCAATGACAGCACTGACTAGAAAAAAACTGTTCATATAATCTGTTCTTCTTACTTTTGGGGGTGGGGTAGGAGTGGACATAGTAAACTTGAGCCATAAAGCAATAATGCAAAATATCTTCCACGACTTAACTATTTGTGTGTCCACTGCTGGAGCCTTTAAGATATGAATTTAAATTGATTTGGTTGAATCAGTGCAAAACACTACATAAGACATTTACTCTTTTTAAAGTAAGTCACAGACAAAATAATCCTAGGTTATCTAAAAGAAGAGTGTCCACAATGGATTGTACACTAATTTAGCTAAAATGCATTTTTAAATGTTCCATTCTGTACACTGTGAGAAGCGAGTGGAGAAGTAAGAGAAACAAAAAGTAATGGAACAATTCTTAGGTTTGCCTTTCTTTCTTTGAAGGCACATCTCTATTGCATAACACAGTGTGATACAGTGCTAACAAAGTTAGTCCTAGGATACCAGAGCCATAGTATCTAATGAGCTGGAATTTCTCCATAACTTTGCCAGAGACAGTGAAGATGCACCTTAAAAAAAGCACAGCTAGACACAAAAGGCAGCATTTCTCAGCCCTCCGAGGGAAATGGGATGCACCGTTGCCTATGCACTTCCAAATTGGAACAAATAGACTGAGTGCAGTCGGCAGCTCTAAGTTTCACACATGACTACAGTATGTGTAAATTCAAGCCATTTCCCARTGCAGGTTGTTTTCAGTCCATCATAATGCTGTTATATTCAAGAAGATTATCAGCCATTCATGAAAGTCTGGATGGTTTCCTCAGAGGTCAGTTAGCAAAAACCTCTTTGGATCACAAGAAGGCTCGTATTACTTACAGGGAATATACAAATGCTCGTAATACATGTGGATTTGCCTCTTTGAGTCCTCTTCAGATCACCACCAACTGAAAAAAGTTTTAAAAGACTATTATGAAGTCCTATTTACTTGCAGTCAAATTAGCTTTAGTAGAACCTATCCATTTCAGTTAATCTGCTTTTACTGCTGTACTGAATTCATATTTAGTTAAATGACATTTCCTACAAAATTTTATGATCACTTACAAAGTTTTAAAAGATAAAGGTAATACTGCATGTTGCCCAGCTAAATATGACTACAAATTAGTATTTCCCCAAAACTTTGGGGCTTAATAAGAAGTTATATGAAATAATAAAACTTATTCTCTAGAATAAGAAAATTATAGAATATACTCTAGTTAATGATTAATTTTTCATGAAAAATTACTGTCTAGGTGCACCTGAATTTTTCTGATAAGTATCAGTATAATTGTAAAAGATTAAATCATATAACATAAGAGTAATTGTAATGTAATTAACCACTGATCACATCTTTTCTTTTCCTCCAAGTCTTATGCATGTGCATAGGTAGGAAGAACAATTAATAAGTTATAAAACTGTTCACATTGATTTGTACAGCTCTGGTTCAAAGCAGAGCAAAATCCCAGATGGGCTGCAAAATTAAAATTGCACTGTGGCAAAAAATTGAATTAACTTTGTTCCATTTTTTTGCCCTACTTCTTCTGAAAGCCTGTAAATTAGCTGTTACTTAGGGTTCTAATACAGAGCAAAGCATTTGTTATCCACTTAGCAGTGCTACTCATCTTTGCTATAGAAAATATCAATGTTAGTGCACTTCCACTAAAAAGCACTGAAGTATTGAAAAAATAGAGACAATTAGCTTTGATCTAAAATCCAGCATTTATATATACAAGAAATATAGCTTGAAGCTTACTAATGTGTTTTCTGTGTCCCTTTTCTTTGGATTGAAATAAAAATACAGTCATTTACTTCATAGCAAATGCACCTATTAGTTTTTCTTATTGCTATGTTTTTTCCAGGAGGACCTTCATTTCTTGCTATTCTTTTTTTGTTTGTTWTGTTTATTTGTTGAGGTTTGGGCTTCCTGGGCTATGCTGACAATGTCTTAGTGAAGTGATACTGAAACAGCGCAGCCTAGCACTGTCTGTGGATCACTGCCTTTAAATCTTCAGTCATTCTGTAGGCAGTGATATTCTTCTTGCATACTTTTTTATTGTCCTTATAGTTTGTTATCAAGGTGCTGAGAAAACTGGAAAGTCTCCAGTACCTAGATATACAAGAGAGTCAGAAGATTATGTTGGTTCCTGAAAAGCCTGGAGCATCCATGACTGGTGGAGGTTTGCAGGGACTCAAGTCCTCCAGACACCAGGTAGCTCACAACCAACCTGTTTGAATGCAAATTAATTCTTTGCTTGAACAACTGTTTCAGTTTCAAATAAAGACTGATTTTATATATTTTTTTATTTTTCTTTTTCTTGAGTTCAAGTTGTTTTGTAGGCTGAAAAACTGGATCTGATTGAAGAGGGAGGGCTGAAATCGTCTCTTATGCTCAAAGTCCTAAATCTTGCGTTGGGTTTGGACTCGGGTAGATTTTTTTCACCATTTCTTTTTGTTTCACTTGATATATCCTTTTAATTAAATTGGTGCTTTCTGGAGCTGCTCAGCTTGAAGGTTTTGACCCCTAATAACTTACAGAAAATGTAACTTCCTCCTTATTGTCTCCTCAGTGCTGACTTGGAGGGATTACATGCGGTGACCCTGGTTTATTGACTCTAAAGGGCTCACKTAGTTCCTGGAGTCTCTGCTGAGGTGGTGCATAGAAAGCACACCAACAGCAATGCTTGACGTGACAGAGACACTATATCTATGCAGGCTGTGCTGAGATTTCCAACATTCTTCCGTGAAAGCTGCCAATCAGATGTCAGCCCTGAGTCACCATTAACTCAGCAGTGCGGATCAGGATCAGGTCTTTGGTCATCTATCATTCTCTCACAAAAACTCTTTCTCAGAGTTCCTAGGATAATCCCATTTATATAGTGGTACCATGGAAGGAATATACATGTAGCTGGCTAACTATGTTTCCAAGCAGAGGACTTGTTGCCTGAGTTATAACAAGATAATCAGGACTGATCTCTGCAAGTTCAGTTAACAGATCTGTCTGTGTTTAAGTCAAGCGGGGTTTTTTTTCACTCCAGTTTGCCCGCTGTGAGTGCACATCATGCTTACGCACGGCCTGTACCAACAGCACTGAGCACTTGCACATCTCTGAGAATCAAGGGTGGCTGTTCCTCTCAGGATGTTAGCTAATCTTTCAAGCCATCTTCTGCTGCTCCTTTTGTCACTTGTTAGTTTTGACTCACTGTTTCCAATTACTCCAGAAACATAGGCAGACAGGCGGTATGCATAGTCCTTATTTTATTTGACCTGTTGAAACATTGCCTAGTCTTTCTCTCTGGAACCAAAACATAAACAAAACATACATAATAAATTGAATATGGTATCTGAACGTCCTCTTCAAGATTTTCTTTCCACGTCAAGACTGCCTCCTTACATTGTTTGTCTACTGCATTTACAGTTGCTCTAGGTTTATCTGTTGGAAACTGTGGCAAAGTCCTTTCAGCAGAAAAGTCTACAAACTCAGGCTCTTTTGGATGACTGAAAGAGAAACTGTTGGCTTCAATGGCCTCTTACTGAATATGAATGTCAAGAAAGTCCCTTCAATTTTAAAGGTCATAATTGATGCAGATCCCTCAGATGAACTTTCCCTGACACATTATTATGCCAGAGGAGAGGAACTCTCTCCAGTTGCCTGAATCCAATCTGCCTGAGTGATCACAGATTACAAGCAGGAGATTGACAGCGTGGCTTAGTGGACAGGGTATCAGGCAGGGGTTCAGGAGAGCTGGTGTCTACTCCAGGTTCAGCCACTTAGAACAAGTCTTAATACCTCCTCATGCCTCAGTTCCTGCAGGTAGCTAAAAGGAAGCTGATTGGATTGACTTCCTTTGCAAATTGCCTTGAGGTCTGCTGATTAAAAGCACTACATAAGAACAAGCTATTCCTATTATTCTATCTGTGAATGTCCTTTAGCTAGGGCAGATGATGGTGCACAGGTAGAAGATAGACTAGAAAGAAGCTACGTCTGATATACTGGAAATAAAAAGCCTGGCACACTCTTCCTTACTTGCCATTTCAGAATGTGATTCACATATACTTTATAAAGAGCACTTTATGGGAAGCCTGTGTCTAGCTGACAGAAACATGGGTGGCTGTAGTGAGGTCAGCATCAGAAAGCCAAGTCCAAGTCTTTCTGTTCAGACACATAGGCAGATATCACTCAGTGACAGACCTGTTTCATCTGGCTGGTTGTATAAAAGCATCTGAAAGAGTGCATGGCAGGTCTACCATTACACATAGGGGATGAACTTCCTAATCTGATAAATTGTCATAGTGTCTAATAGCCTCGGTATCCACTTGTGTCCAGGCAGCTGGATTTCACCCTCCAGTCTCTTAGGTGTAGTAGTAATGCCTAGGCCATGGAGAGGAGTCCATGCAAATCCAGGCTGCACCTTGTTCCTGCACTTTGGAGGTGTTGCAGCTCACACACATCCCACTTCCTTTTGCAAATGAGGAGATGATGGCTCTGAAATCAGCAGGACACAGCCTTTGAGGAGGAGGAATCATCTCTCAGTTTGGTCCTCTAGGGTCTCCCAGTAAGAAGCTGGTAGAGTAGGACTCCCTGCTCTACCTACTCTCTGCTGAGAGTCCTACTCCCTTTCCTGCAGCCTATTTGCAGGGAAGTCAGTATGTATCTATTCATCCACATATAGCACTGCAAAATCTGCATGGCTGTGAATGCATGGTTTTTGCTTGTTGCTCCAGGAAGATAGTCACAGAAGTCTTAATGTGCCAGACATCATTCTGAATTATGATCTCTTTACTGATTCATCAGAGAAGCAGCTATCATTCTCTGTTGAGCCTGGGAACCAGCCAGTGTTAGGTGCTGTACAAATACCTCAGGAAACAAAGTCCCTACAACAAGTATCTCATTCACTGAGGTCAAGTCATGTTATGCCTGCAACTGAAAGCTACAGCAACAGTTTCTAGCTTTTAGTGCTGCAAGATTTTTATTGCTAGTGAAATAAAAGCAAACTGAAGTTTTCATTTAAATGAAGCCTATAATTTTGYGGGGATCCAGTGGCTACATTTTTCACATGGTTGTAGGAAGGGAATGAAATCTCTGGACAGCACTTATTATCCATTCTCCTAGGCATTCATTCCATATTCTGATAAAGATCAGCCTTGGGCTTTCTGGTTATTGATCTCAGCCAAAAGGCAGATCTCTCAGCTCCAGCAAGTGTTTCTGCTAATATATTTTCCTTCCAACATTAATACCCTTTCTAATTTCAACCTCAAGAAGCAGCAATAAATTGCAGTCTGCGGCTTTAGCTTGTAAAAGCAGAGCGGACCGTATGAATATGTGTTGGACAGCTTGTCACAGCCTGCTGCAGAAGCCAATTAATTCTCTTAGGTTGTTATGCCTTCCTTCACTACAGCTATTTTAATTGGGGGGAGAATAAGGTTGGATGTCCACCCCAGTGGTAAAAAGAAAAACATTAAATCTAGTTTAATTAGCTGAGATCCCTTCACACTTGCCTATATTATCTGCTAAAATGTACTGGGGAGTTTGAGCTTGTTATCTAAACTTATTGGCAGAAAATGTTCAGTATTCCTCCATAAGTCACTGAGGTAATGCATGAAAGCTACCTTTAAATACAATTGTGTATCTTAAATGCCTTGACGGGGTCATGTCCTGGCTTCCTTACTAGGCAGGAATGTTATTAACTTGTATTCCTTTACGTGGGCTATTTCACTGCAGGCAGGGAGTCCTACTGAAATGAACTGTTTCCATCTCAGGTGTATGAGGTCTGGCTGGGAAGGTAGCACAACTGGGAGTGTTGGCCCTGCATCCTCACACAGCCTGCTGTGGGGTAATCTGGGAAAAGGGTCTGTGTCCTGCAACAGGGAGGCACAGCCTTGCCCCTGGTGGCAGGGAGCTCACGCTGGCTGGAGACTCAGATGCCAAATGATGGTTTTCTCCTGTGCACTCCTGTGGTCACTTCTTTGGGATCCCTTCCAGATACACTGGGTTTTGCTCAGTCAAAAGTCTCAAGCAAAGCAACTGGGAGCAGATGAAGACCACATAGAAAAGGAAACAACATTTGGCCCACTCTTCTGGTAGTCTGATACAGCAAGCTCTTTCTCTGTTTTTAACATATAGCTTTCTGAATTACTTCTTAAATATCTGGAGGAACACGCAGCACTTCCTACACACAGATTTAAGCAGCAAATCACACCTTCCCAGCCCACTTCTACTTCTAGTATATTATATACACAGTATTATAGAATCTCAGTTAATTACTGTGAATTATTTGTTTATTGTTACTCCCTGGAATTTATGGGACAACACTTAAGTCTAGACAAATCTTTTTGATCTTTTAATGGATTTTATAAAGGCAAGGGTAAGAAAACCCCATGTGGGTTTCTATATATTTGCATATTATTAGAGCTGAGTTTTTCTCAAGCTGTTGACATAGAAAAAAAAAAAAAAGCTTCACTTCCATAAGCTACAGAGCAAGTATCACACCTAGTATTAAATGTAGTTACACAGCTCTGTAAATGATAATAATCCTTTGTTTCATTATAGAAGTGTTTCTAGAAGATACTAACAGAATTGCTTCAGAAGCAGTCAAACAAATGGTTCAGCTCTTGGGTGACATATTGGCTAATCAAATATAAAACAGGGCCTGAAAAATAGAACAAAACCAACTTAATTTTTAAATTGGATATAACTCAAATGGCTTTTGCTTGCCCTTTATATTCTGGAGGAGTTTTCTCAGAAATGAGCTAGCTAGATGAAAAAACAAGACAATGACATTTGTCTGGATCTCTTCATATTCACCTGAATCTGTAGTCACTGTACTTTTTTTCATTATGCRGTTTCAGATCCCAGCCTTGAAGCAGCCGAAAGACTGCAACTGACTTCGGCCCATGGGCTACCTAATGAGCTCAGGGTAGTGCAGGCAAATCTGAATTAGCCACCCCATGATAGAAAGGCCAAGACCAGGCCAGGCCTGCACCACTTCTGCGATGGAAGAGAAGAGGGGCAAAGACCCAGGGAAGAAGCCTAGGGAAGCCACAGCTGCCTCGGTCACCGCTCCCTTGGAGCTAGGGACACAAAAAGCTGTGGCTTGGCAGGGCTGCTCCTTCTGCAGCAGCCTTGGCCCCACATATTCCAGCCTCTTCCTCTGCAGGAGCAGCCGGCTTGGCTTTCAGTGGCTCTGGCACAGGCAGTGTTGGCAGAAGCAAAATTTCTTGGCATAGGCAAAATCCCTGCAGTCTGCCACCCTAGGCAGCTGCCTACCCTGCCTGTGGCTCAAGCTAGTCCCATATATATAGCTCTTTCAGATTATCTTCTTCTGCACATCCAAATGTTGTTTCTTCTTCTCTGGATGCCTTTTCACAGCTCACAGAAGCCCTCCTCCAATTGCAAATTTAAGTTGGCCCCAGAGTGTATTGCCTTAAAGATCTCTGAAACCCCTTACCAAATGTTGTTTTTTTTTTTTTAATAGAAGTACACTTATAAACATATTATTTTGAGGAGTGGCACTTTCTTAAAACTAGAGTAACTAGAGTGTATGCTTAGCCTGGCAAGATTCAAAGAGTTACTAAAGCTTTTCTATAATGTGTAATTGGGTATCATATTTTCCACAAACTCATTATACTGTATCTGTGAAAAATGATTTTGCAGCAGATAACATAAGCCCCCTTCATGCTGAGTCCATGCAAAATACAATGACCCCCGGTCACAGCAGAAGGTGCTGCAACCAGCTGAATTTGTTGCTGACAATCTGTGGCAAGATGAGTTCAGATTTGTTGTGCAATGCAAAGAACTGATGAAATGTGATCACTGGGCAGATGTTACCTCAAATTGTGCTTATTAATGTTCACATTTCAGAATTTTTTCACAGAAAGGTTTATTATTCTAAAGAGGAAAGGAGCATAATCTGTGAAATGCTGCCAAATTRCCCAATAGGCTGTTGATGGTTTGATGACATCTCCAACCCAACCTCTTGATCACTTAGACCCTGTGCAGCTCTGAAGCCAGTCTTGCTTAGACCAGATTCCTGACAATTAGTCTTTTTTGATGAAAACCATGATGAGAAAAATCCTTATGCTGTCTGTATCCAGAGACTTTATGGTCCGTAGGTGGCCTTTGGGAGCCTCTGGTCTGTGCCCTAAATTTGCTTGGGATCTTCAACCTAGGCATCCACTTCAGGGATGTTTCCATATTGTGCTCTCAGGGTAAGCTTCCATGCAGAGAAAGGATGGGAGTACATCTCGGC
Source organism: Apteryx rowi (assembly GCF_003343035.1). Taxonomy (NCBI): domain Eukaryota; kingdom Metazoa; phylum Chordata; class Aves; order Apterygiformes; family Apterygidae; genus Apteryx; species Apteryx rowi. The sequence goes on from NW_020451141.1 coordinate 238,073, forward strand.
AGTAAGAAAAGGGCTAAACAAATCTTGCTATGATTTCAGTTTCAAAGTTCGCTCATGTCTCTAAAGCTTTTTCCACAAATAATACCTGCAATTTCACAGTGATCTCCCATCAAAGTGCTGCACAAGTCTGGCACTGCTGAACCTCCAAGACCAGTGAGGATTTTGTAGGTGCAGCCTAGCTGTGCCCTCCCATAGACAGCTGGAGGCACAGACCACCCTTCCATCCACTTAATAGACTCCTAGTTAAAACATTCATTGAGGAAACTGGAGCATGTCCCACCTCAAATGGAGGCAGGTTTATGCCCATGTCTCCATCTCCTATGAAAGCACTTCAGCTACCAGGAGTATGAATACCAGCTGTATGTAAGTCTGTTTCGGGAGACAGGGGTTGCAGTAGGGCAGTGCACTCCGCACATATATGCACATCTGTGTTTGTGATGCAGGTTCTCCATCCCTCCTTCTCAAGCTCCACTATTATACAGGAGAATTCAGGAGTTATTGAGTGAGAGGGATAGCAGGGGAGAGAGAAAGAATGGCAAAAATAAAGAAAGCAGGAGCACGACTCCATGCCTAGTGTCATATGTTCTCTTCYGTACATCTGGACTTGCTCCTCTCCTAAACAATTACTGGCTGTAACATAGGCCCAGACCCAAAGAACTAGGAGAGAGGAGTCCCTTTTCCCAGCTGAGTCATACAAGCACCTAGACACTTCCTGTCACACACACATTGCATGGCCCCAATTACCTCTTAATTTCTTTTTCTTTCACTGGCACAGTTCCAGAAGTAGTGGACTCGTAGTGCCTGGCTTCAGAACAGTCTACAGCCTTGTCCTTGGAGCATTTACTTCAGAAAATGATGACATGAATTCCTTCAGTCACAAAAAGGTATTGAACACAGGTCTTCTACAGGTGCTGGAAGCAGGGGCTCTATGTATATAGAGGTATGGGGAGCAGCAATCCTAAATCTGCCTGCAAGTCCTCCTAACGTGTTCTCAAATCACAGCTACTGGACGAAGAAGGGAACTTAACTGGAGCAAAAACCTAGTTCCTTAGTTTGATCATAAGCTGGGTGCCAGACTGCTCAGACCTGTTAAGGCAAGTAGTCCTAGACATATCCAGATGTGAATTCTTAAATGCTCAGTGACCTTTGGAACAGTTATGTAACCTAAGTTTGTRTCGCTTTTGTTTAATTGCAAACATCTGTATTAGTTACTTAGTTATAACCTGACCACAACCATTCAGGAGCTAGGTCTTGGGGTTAGGATCAACAATTCCTTGGGTGCATCAGCTCAACACTTAGCAGTGGCCAGCAAATCAAATAAGATATTAGGAATAATGAGGAAAGGAACAGAGAAGAGTTACAAAAAGTCCATCGTCTTGGCACTGTGTAATCCGTGGTGCTCCCAGATCTTGATTTCCATGTGCAGTTCTATCTTCCCTGATTCAGCAGATCTTAAACTGGAAAAGCATTCAGAGATAGGGCAAGAAGGATGATCAAGGCATAGAAAGGCTTCCACATAAGGAACACCCAAATATGCAAGGGCACTCAAGTCCGGAAGAGAGATGACTGAGATGTGATATGATGGGAGACTATAAATTCATAATCTATATGAAAAGAGGAGATAGGAACTGATCATGCATTGCCTACTCCAAAAGAAGACCTGACAGGTTCGAAGCAAGCAATATGTAGTGACTTTTTCTGCATCATGTAGTTAAGCTATATAAATCTTGGCCTCAGACACTGTGGACGCTAAATCCTTAGCTGGGTTCAAAGAAAGACTGGCTAATTAATGAGATTGCTATGTGCATACAAAACACAGGCAGATCAGGAAGTCTGTGGGATATTTAAATGTCATATTCTTCTGCTCTTCCCTAAATGTCTACTGTTGGGTATGTCAAAGACAGGGCAGTGGCCTAGATGGGCCTTTGATCTGACCCAGCATATCAGTTTTTATGTTAAAAAGAGCCTTGTTTTTCAGTATATCCAAGAGAGAGACAGATATGCCTTACTTAAATACTCTGAATTGTCCCCTGGTGAATACATAGGGGACCTGGGCACCAATATTAAATGCCTGAAGTTTAAAAGTGTGGCTATATCTCAAGAGGCTTGGGGCTCAATTTGGCCTCGCAGTCTGATGAAGGTCTGAAGGAAATGATTTTATCCTGGATTTTAATCTGTGACATGAGGTTTTCCTTGTCTTCACATTGTAAGCCACTTTGGTCCTACTGCCAGAGTCCAAAGCCCCAGGTCTGTTTCTCTGACCCAAAACTACAGGAGCACCATTCATCAGAGCATCACCCGAAGCAGGGTCTTACATGTCACTTGTCTCTAGCCAGTGTGTCAGCTCATATAGCCAGTGCAGAAGCATGTTCTCCCAATGATGTGAACTGAAGGCTTTTAAATGGAAGTCTGATCTCCCTTCTTCAAGGCTAGGCAGCAACAAGACAAAGGTTTCCAGAATTGTAAGTTCAGATTTAGGTATCTAAATTTGAATTTTGGTAACTCAATCCTTTACTGGAATCATTCCTAAGTAAATAACTTAAATTTAATTTTAATAAAAAATTAACATCCCAAGACAATGAATAAGAAGGATTTAAACAAGATGACTTAAATGGCATTATTATGGGAATAAAATTCAGCTTAATTTTGATTTGTGGTTTTAAATAAAAAGACCTTTAAATCCTGGTTAATCTGATATAAACTTGTATTGCCATTCTTAAGCACTGCAAAATGTCAAGACAGGCTCCAAACATCCCTGAGATACATTTAAACATTACTAGTTCTTTGTTTTCTTAAGTAATAGGTTATTTTTTTAATTTGCCTTCTCTTTGATTTTTTTAATCTACAACAATCATATTTTCATTATTTTCTCTGACATCAAGAAAGTGAGAGAAAAAAAATACTTGAAAAGGCCAAATTCTAATACCAAAAGCTGGGGTTTCTTCAAAAAAAATAGCTACAGACTTCCACAGTCCTCCTCCAAACTACAGGATATGGCAAGATTTGTCATGAGCACTGATATTAATGGAAATCTGACAGTATGGTTCTCTGTTGAAATGGAACAGCATTTTCTATCTCTAACGTAAGTTCTCATCTGTAAAAATACTTTCAGGATGAATATACATCCTTCCCTGACCACAGATTATGCCCGCAGAACATCCTGCATCTCCCAGCTGCTTTCTTGAGCCCTCTCGGCTCCTGTGCTGCTAGCATGGGACTTTCTGTGCTCTATCAGAGGAAAAACTCCCATGCATTGTGAGTGCACAGGCTTGAGATGCACTTACACTAAGGTTTGCCCTTACACTAAGCAATCTATTTACAAAATAGTTACCAGAGCAAAAAGAAGAAAACCAAGAAAAAAAAGAAGTTGAACTAATTTCTTTCTCTCTTAAACATGAGGAAAGAGATGTGTCTGGAGGACAAACCAATTTCTAGTCTTGGCAGTCCACAAATAACACAGGAAGAGACCGAGAAAGGTGAGAGAAGTTCTGAAGAATGAACTAGTTCCTGGAAACACCTATGACCAGCGTGCAGGCAAGCAACAGCATGAACCATGGAGCCTTTTTCTTTACATTCTCTTTCCCTGGATGCATCAAACTAACCAGTCACCTAAAGAGGAAGATTACATTTGTCACCTCTGATAATCTGTGAACTGCGTTTTTGGAAACACTCAATGTTTTATATCCATCCATTTGCGGAATTGCATATTGTTATGTTGCCTTGCAGAGTATTTTAACACATGAAAGCGCAGCCTCAGTTCTCATACTGCCTTTGTTTTGGTTTGAAAATAAGAATARTGAGGCAATTTAATGAGTTAAAGGTATGAGGAAGATGAAGGTGTCTTTTCTGTGGCCCATGGTAGTGCAAACTGCTACAACCTTGACTCTGCAGGAGAGAGGATGGTCTAATTTCCACAGAGAGAGAGGGTGGTTTTTCTGCTGAGACTGCCGCCTGTGGCCAGTACAGCAACTAATGTCACCAAGGTCACTAAGAAGCCACAAGGTAGTGACGACTTTCATCTGCCACTGACCTGCCTGGATCCTAGCCAGAGACCTAGAAATTGAAAGAGTTCCACAGCCTGTTACTGTACCCTTAGCTACCTTTTACTTAACATATTTCAAGCTATGGAACAACAGAAGAGGAAAAAAAAATTAAAGGCAAGCAGATGTTGCAGGGATGATAAAGAAGGAGGCAAGAGCAATGGGAAATTGGGTTGGCAGGCAAATGATGTGGAAAGATACAGACCTAGAAATTAGTAGTTTCAGATTTGTGTCCATCACTGGTTATCTGTTGCACACCAGTATGGTTTTAATATCAAATGATCATTTGCACTATTTGCTTCTCAAATTTATAGGATTTTATTCTGCAGCTATTTGATTCCCTAATCTGCAAAGCAAGAGATGCTTTTTGTTGGTAATTTGTAGTGCCATGGTGAGTCACTCCTCTACTGGTGGTTCACTCCCTCCCTCTCTCCCATAAATGCTTCTAAGAATAACTGCTGTAGAAATCTCTTTCAGCTAGGGAAATAGACCAGAGCTTCTGTCCCTAAAAGTTTAAAGTTCCTCATTAGTGGTTAGCAGACTATTAGACTAGAAAGAATAAAAGCCTGAAAGTGTSTAACAGCTGTGTTCTTTATCAGTTTATTTCTGACTATTGTTTACCTGAAAAAATTCCAATGAATTTTCAATACATTCAAGTTTCCATAGGTAGAAGGACGTTTGTTTCTTTAAGATCCTATTACAAATTGGTAAGGTCAATGTGTTGACACCATTTTGCCTATGAACAAATTATCATTCTGTCATGAGAAAGAGAAAAGATTTGAATCACGTTATTATTTACCAGAGCCTGCTGTGTTTTTTGGAAAGCAGTACATGGGTCAGAAATGGGGGCAGCAGTTGTCGTTATGACAATAGAATGAATATGTTAATTCTGTGGTGCTGAATTTTGCAGTCAACTTTACTGCTGTAATGGTAGCATAACTCAAGTCACTCCAAGCAGTTAAACCAACAGAACTGACAAATTTTGCATGAAGATATCAACACACAATCCCATTGTATTTATTATTTTTTTTAGTGTAATCTCAATGAGTGCAGAACAGAAAAAGTGCTTTATGCAGCAGCAAGAGTTGTGTCCAATTAACTGACCTTGTGGACTCGGCCCATCTGAAATGATGTGGTTTTGCATGGTCGCATGCAATACAGGAAGCAGTGCTCAGCGGACTTGCTGCTCTTTTTAGAGACTGCACTTTAAACAACATGGATAATTGGCCACAGTGATGTTTGGCAATGGGTTAACCTGAAGAGATTTAGAAACAATGGTTTTCTAGGTGGCACTTCTAGTAGCTTGGTTACCCCTCAAGCAAGTTTGAAAGTTGCTAACAGGCCTGGTTTCTTTATTTAGCTAACTGCGAACTTGAGAGTTCTCTACTGTTCCTCTGGGCTTTCACAATTAAACAGCCCATGTTATACCCAGACATGCACTAAGATCTCAGTCCTACTGTATGCAATCTTAGCTTCACCTTCCTTTGCAAATAGTTCCTCAGAAGCCAGCCACAGTAGAAGTAATAGGTCCATCCCTGTCTCCAAGCAAGTAAGCTGTGTAAGTTCTAAAAAATGAAATATTTGAGCCAAAGCAACCGGTGCCTCTTTGCTGGGGCTTCTTTGCTGTCTTAGTCTCTTCCTTGAATGTATTGTGAATTGTTGGTCAGGCTTTGAGTGTCTGGGTGTGGAAGTAACACCGGCTGTCACTATTTGCTCTGTTCACTGTCCCGTGGCTTGCTTTTCTTGCAGGCATGTTTCAGACATAGAAAGATACCTTCTAGGGCAAACTGAGAGCTGAGCTTAACTTCTGACAGCATAATTTATTCCCTATAGTATTGGACTCCAATGCAGAATCACAAGCCCAAACTTTGCGCCTTGTGGTCTTTGAAGGAAAGTTTACTGGTTTCTTTGTTCCCTCAGCTCACATTCACTGGGCTTTATGCTCAGCCAGGCTAGCTGATGTGAACCATCAGTCAGTTTGGTGCTTTGCCTCTTCCCACCTAAATGGCAGTACTTGCTACGATGACAAATTCTGATACAATGTCTTCTCAAAGACCAAACACGCTGCTGTCCTGGCAGCTTCCTAAATGTCATTTCCTGATACTGGACTGCATGCAAATTTGGTAAGGAAAGACAGCCAGGATGGCAGCCAGCAGCTGGTGATTCCCTCCAATAAAGGAGGGACTGGCAAATGGCAAGAGAGGACGATGGCACTGAGTGGGCTGTGATACGGAGAAAAACTATGTCAGGACGAATTGTACTTGTTTGAGGTGCTGCTAACCTATACTCCTACTGCAGGTGCTTTGGGTTATAGCTAGGAAGGGAAGGGGAGTCAAGGTCCTTCATGCTGTCAGTCACAGTAGCTATCTCCTAGGCGTGATAGGGGAAGATTTTGTATGTGGGTTGTACRGTAGAGTTGGTGGGACCCTTTGAGCTACATCACTGCCACCATTTCATAAAAGTTTCACATCCAAAAACTGAAAATTAAAACCTGTCTCCATGTTATCCCTCAGGTCAGCCTTGACAGGTTTGTTCCCTTTTAATTAGTCATAGCCAGCTCCAGGTTAGGTCAGGGGAGGCTGGAAGTGGGAATCTCGGAGCGAATATTTAAATCTTGTCTTACAGCACAGGGATAAACAGAAGAATGTGCCTCTGACTTTCTGCAGTCAGATATTGCACAGATTTTCCTAAGCACTAATTCCCAGTACAGCACAAAAGGATATGTGCACCACTACCTCCCTAAAGATAGAAGGGCAATCTGGAAGTGAACGTAGAATATGTGTACATTTATTTTCAGTTACAGAAAAGCTGGATGAGGCAGGGTACGGATATGCTTCCCCTTTCCACTCTGGCTATTCTGGCAGGAGGTTACCATCACCACTCTCCTCCAGTTGTTAGGCACAATTCTGCTCTCACAGATTTGTATGAGTGTCCTGTGTCCTCTCTCAGTCAAAACCAGCCAGACTAGCCATATAGCTAACCTGGCTCATTTTGCCTGCAACAAGTCAAGGAGCTGCAATATCTATAGGCCATCAAGGCAAGCTTTAGTTGGTGCAGCAGATGTTAAAAAGGCCCTTTTACCTACACTCTCCAGTTCATTATAAGGTAATCCTGAACGCTGATGTCATATGTGGAGAGATTCACCCACCTCTGGGGAGGAGGATAGGGGAGTACAAAAAAGCTTAGATACTTAAATCCTCCATGAGACTGTGTCAGACATGCAGGGGAGGGGACTAAGTGGAAGTTGCCCTCTAGGTATTCCTTCACACAGAGATAAATTTCAACTAGAAAAATGAAGTGCTACAGTGCTTTACAAGAATAATTACAGTATGGCTCTGGTTAGTGTCCTTAAGCAACAGGTAAAATAGCGATACTGCTCCAGCTGGCTGAAGAAGATGATGAACGACTGTAGTTATCTAAAAAATACCCAGCAAAGATTTCTTCAGATTTTTAAATAAATTTTCTTTGAGTGTGTTTGTGTCCATTTTATGTTTTCTTCCTATGAATATTCTGGCAGAAGGATTTCCTGGCAAGAATGTACTTCAAAACAGTCAATATTGTATAGTATTTACTGATAGTAAATTTGCAGTCCCTGAAACATGTGATTCTCAGAGACATAATTATCCAACAGAAATACCATACGACTAACACATCAAATCTAGCACACCTTGATTTTTTCCATTCTAATATTGAAAACCCACAACAAGCTGCTCACAATCGACAGTCCAAAAAAATTTTATTGAAAATTATTCTGAGAGTAAGCTAAAATGAAGAATAAGATAGGAAATATCACAGTCTGTTCAAGGAAATACATGGACGGAAAAAAGGGGACTGAATGCCTGAGTAAACTATTTAAATTATCATTGTTGGCAACTTAGTCATTCATCTCTGCTGGCAGCTTTACATTTGTGTAATATTCATGTCCCAGCACTATAGATATTTCAAAATTATTTGTCCTAGTGTTTACCAGAGAGGCTTTTGCTCAAAACACTGATACTAAAAATGACAGCCAATAGTAGTGGAAAATAAAAATTAGCCGCCTATCACCATTTTGGTGGAGCTTCTTTCTTCATCTTTTTCAACAGTAACTTTTGAGCTAGATTTGTTCTACAGCTATGTTATCATTAAACCACCAAGTCATTATTATACAATTCTGCCTTTACATTTATTTTTAGCTTTCCTGAAAAGTGCAGACTCCCTGGTATCCATGCCCCAGTCCTACCTGCTTTCCCACCATGATCTTTGGTTATCCTTCTAATATTTGGACTTGCAACAGTTGTTCTATTTCCCTTGTCATGTCCTTGACTGTTGGCTTAAAGTATAAATATTATAATTGGTTTTCTCTGACCTTATTCAACATAGATACAGTCCTATCATCATCTGTGTCTCATAACTGACTACTGATCTCACAACAGCAATAATTCCTTCGCTATACTGTTGATCATATTAGTCTCTTGTATGTCACTTTTTCTTTCTCCTTCTTTCTCTCTCTGTCTCTCCATCTCTCTCTCTCTTTTTCTTTGTTTCTCTCCCTCTCTATTTCTTTCTCTCTTTCTCTTTCTCTGTAACCTTTTTACTAATTTAGTTGTTCTCCCCTTCCAGTGTATTAAAATCAGCCAGTAAGCCTTCAGGAATCTATCTGAATCTCTTTTTTCTGTTTCTTATTTTACAGCTCTTCTTGTCAAGTATRGTAGCCTTGACATATGAAGAAAAGTAATTTCAGGTTAAGGCCAACCATTGAAGAGAGGCCTCCATACATAATAATGCATCATGCTATTTCTGCTGTGAATGCTCTTTGAGACCCTGTTAAAATGTGACCTCTGACATAATACGCAAACCAAACAAGGCATGTGAGAAATAGGATTTTGAAAAGTAGGCAACATGCATCCAAGGAAAGTAATTGAAACYGACAATTTCAATAGATATGTAGAGTTTTGAAAAAATATTAGCTATATCTTCTCACACCCACAGTCCATATCTGCAGACACCCACACACTTTACAATATATATTTCACTCTATTTGCCTGGCAATTAGTCCAGATTTTAAAATAATGACTGAATTGGTAGATTATTTTAGGCTATATATATGTGTGCGTGTAAGATGGCTGAATATCAAAACACTGCTCGTATCCAGCTACCCTGTGAATGCCATGATTAGCTGTGTACAATGCAGACAGCTGTAGTGTGGCACCTTATTCATTTGAAGAAGCAGCCTACCTCATGGGGAAACTTGTTTGAGTGAGCTAGTACAACTCTGGGAATGATATCACAGGTTTGATGGTGTGATTTCCTGTCTGGAAGTGAGTCTGACTATTGAAGCTATTTCTTGTTTTGTGCAGGAAAAAARAACCCCAAACAGTATGCCCTGGCCCAGTTGGGCCAATTGGGGGACTTCCTTTCTAAAAAAGAAATCCCTTAATGTTTTCAGTAGCACATGATATTGTTTACCTTGTGTGATTTTATCCCCTCTGTTTCCCCATGTGATCATTTCTGTATGATTGATTGGGAGGGATAGAGAAATAACCTGCAAAGACAACTGTAGGTAGGCCAGCCAGCAACGTTGGTGCTCCCTCGCAGAAGCCACTTCTGTACACCTTTTGTGCAGCAAGAGCTATGGAGAGGCTGAAAAGGAGAGGTTGCTTTGGCCTGTCTCTTCTTCTCCAGAGCTGCTTGTTGCCCTATTTGTTTTCAGCCATGAAATGAATTCTTTCAGAGCCTGGCCTTCTGCCATATTGCAGGTAGGAAGAGCTCAACTACCTCCTTAATTTTCCTCAATTTAGCTCTGGTTGTCTTGCTGGAAGGCTTTTATTTCCACAACTAATGTTAAGATTGACTCATTTCTGCCCTGCATGCTAGTCAAAGGCTTCTACAGTCTACTGAGCATATCAAGCTTGATACTGTGCCATTGAAGTCAATAGGAGTTTTGCTATCAAATAGGATAGAAACAGGAGGCAATCCATAATTAGTCAACTCTGGTAATCTGTAGCTGACTAAACACTCTTGGCCTGTGTATTCCTGTGGACTGCTCCCTCCCCAGTGAGGTTAATAAAATGACAACTACTGCTATTTTATGTCAGAAGAAGGGGATGGAATGACATAAATAAGATAAAATATGAGTTAAATAAAAGCCCAAGAGATCCCAAACCATGGATGTCTAATGTTGGATGTCTACCTTGCTATCACAGTGTAAGTAGCACAGGGGCTATCCACAAGCCTGAATTTATCATGAGCGGCAGCAGCTCAAATCTCCTACATCAGCCCAGCTACCGCAGCACTGTTTGATCACCTCCTGCCTCCATTGCATCTGATTAACAACCAATTGCTTCAGCTCTATGCTCAGGAAAGACTCACTGAAAATTCATTTAAATCAAATGGACGGTCATTACTCTCAGAATCCTCTCTGGGTGTAGCACAGTGTGACACTGGGACTATGTATTATTCAGTTTTAATCAACACTGCAGATATTTGAGAGAAAAGGAGAGAACGAGGTTCGCACAGCAGCCTTTAATGTGACTCTAGTGAGGTACTATTATATATTGGGCTGTGTCTCAGCATAGGGACCTATTTGACAGGTCCTGTCATCACCTACCTCCAAAATTATCATTCGTGCTGCTGGGAAGATGACTTTATTGGACTAAATATTGGCATGTGTCTGTGTGGCCCACACAGGTAAAGACTCTCTTTGGGCCTCATCTGTGTGTTTGAGTCACTGTGTGTGGGTGTAACAACTGCACTAGTTATTATTAATCTCTTTGAAACGTCTTTACAGTGATTAAGGGACTACTGTATGAAAACAGTCGGCTTTGTGGGCTCTAGCCAAGGAAGACCCACTAAGCAGATTTTGTTGGATCCTTTAGCCAAACTGCTCTTTTCTTGGCAGATGAAATGTGCATCAACATAAATGTAAAGTCATTTTCCAGGATTTTTTTAATGTATTTTATTCATGTTATTTGGACACTACACAAACCACTAAAATCAAAGCACAGTACTTAAGGTAGCCAGTCACTTTTCTGATGTGCCAGTGTACATAAATAAACCTGAGCAGGAAACGCAAGTTCACATTTAAGAGAAGAAGAAAGAAAGAAAGAAAGAAAGAAAGAGAAAGAAAGAAAATGAAAGAAAGAAAGAAAAAGAAAAAGAAAAAGACAGACAAGCATTTTCTTGTCTGTGATGACCTCTGTATGAAGAAGGGACTTCAGCAGTCCTCCTGGGAGCTGCATGCAGTGAAACCAGTGAGAAGGTTGCTGGTAGGTGCTGGACCCCCACATACTGGAACCAGACCAGCTCAACAAGTTGCCAGGGGATCAGCTCAGGTAAGGGAGCTTCTTCTCCGATGCACTGCTAATGGTGAGGCTTTTTGGAAGCAGAAGAGCTGAGCTTTCCCTGGGTGAGTCACGAAGGTGATATCATGTGGCAATGGCCTGCAATAACATGGAAGGTCAGGTAACCCCGGGTTTGGCTGAGCGTAATGATCACAGAGACAGTTTTACATTCTGTATGACACTGAACAGGTCTGGTAGCTCATTTCCATGGCTGAGTCAGGAGGAGCAGGGACTCATATTTTCTAGAGGCTACTCTAGTGGGTTTCATCTGACCCCAAATATTATATTTTCTTTGAGCTATGATATCTTTCACTTCTGTTTACTCTGGTATATATATTTTAAAAAAGCCTCCCTTTTTTCCCTTCCCACCCCCATTTCTGGCAGTTAATCAAAGCCTGGGTTTACTATTCTACTGTGTGCTTCATGACATGTTGTCCTCATACACTGGAAAGTGGCTGTCTCTAAAGCAATTTTATGAGGCCAAGTAAAGCAGAGTAAAACAGCTGCAAACTGAAGTTTGTTCTACCTTAGTTGTCCCAGGAGGGCTAGACTGGGTAAAAACAAGACACGATGAAGGAACCAAAAAATAGGAATAAAAAAGAAACCAGACAGTGTCAGGAAGAGAGAAAAGAATTTAACTTGAGGCAGAATGTCAAATAGATATTTGGAGTTCAGAGTGCTACACTGTCCTAACTATACCGAACTTTGACCACCTACAGCAATTTTTAAATCACCAGCTTTGTGTCATTAAATAATTAATGTTGCAGTGATGTGCCATTTTCTCGTGTATCACTGCATTCACTACACGTCACATGGTCATCATTTCAGCTTCTGTTRCATTAAAGGACTTAACAGAGGACATTTCCTTTCTGACTTGATCTATTCTGCCTACACAGGTTGTGTAATTTCTTTGGTTGTTTTTTTTCCCCTTCCAGAGACTGAGAGATCCCAGTGTATGTTCAGGAGGCCTCTGAAACCCATTTCTTCCATCTATAAGGCCAACATTCTCACCCTTAATGAGGCAGAGAATGGCCACACAGGAGACATAATCAGCCTCTTTGAAATCTTCATTTTGTGCACCATTCAAAACATATCCTGTTCTTCTGCCTCAGCATATGTAGCTAAAAAATGACACTTTGACCAAATGAGGTTGTTTACAGGCACAAATGTATTTAGCTGTGTAAGACTGTGCAACCCTGAGTGACTTTCCAAGAGAGTGACGTAGTCAGAATGTCACCCTGCATCTGTGCTCTCTGACCAGGTAGAGGAAACATGCTTTCTTCACCATGTTGGAGATGCTGCCAGTTCTCCCATTTTAATTTCATCTGTGCTGTTGATCTGCATCAAGAGGTCAGACAGTCATGAGCTTGCCCCTCTCTAGGGCCCATGGAGGAATGTACGGTCATTGCCACAACTGCAGGAAACAGCTTCTCTAATGCGGCTATGAACCTTGTAGCAGGAAGCAAGATGATGGTGGGAAAAGGTCCTTTCTTCCTCCACAAGGGCTGGAGACAATCAAATCTTTTACTAAGGCTTTTAACTGATTCTATTTAGATGAAAGGCAATTTATAAACTTCAAACATCATTAAARAAAGAGGATGATGAAGACTTGGCTGAAAAGGAAAAAAAATATATGCATGTGTGTGTGAAGGAAATCACAGCTTTTGACAGCACCAGTCCTTGCTGGGCTGGCCAATCCTAATGGTGGTTGAGGAGAAGTACTAATGCCCTTTTGACCTCCACAGTAAATCCACACTTGAAAGGGAGGGGATTAAAATATCTTAAAAATCATGTGCTGGAAGCTGAGAGAGCTTAATGTCTTCCTCAGGCTGATGTCAGATGACTTTCCCAACCCCTACATCGATTATACATGTACCAGCAGGTCAAAATAAAAAGCACAGGAGTGTCAGAATATTAAGGCAGAAATGCTTGTAAGAAATTTTAGGTGTCTTGGCTTGGCATGGCTTCACTTTGCCATCTTTGTCCAGGGGCTGCCACAATTCATGTCTGGATTGCCTCCATAGATTGTCGTCATCCTCCTCTCCATTTTGTGAGTGTAGGTGTGCATCCACATGCAATATACCTGTGGAGGAGGCCTCTTTCAGTTTTGCAGACCAGTTGTGTTGGGCTCTCAGTCAGCTCTTCCTGCAAACAAAGTAAGAGTTCATCCAGATGCCTTGCTGTGCTTAGCAGCATGAAATAAATAAATACATGACAAATTTCAAGCATAGCTGTAACTCACCTGTTAAAGAGGAAATATATTAAACTTAACTAGGTAGCTCAAAAAAAGTAAAGTTTAGTATGCTAAAAGAAAAAGAGATAATAATCAGTATGCTAGAATGAGATGTGTTAACAATTACAGGGAGATATTTAATAATATCCAACAAAAAGGAAATCTTAAAGAAAAATTCAAATCATCTAAACCCAGAATCTCCCAGAAAGAAAATCTTTTTGCATGTTATTAGCAAATCTCTATGTGATGCTGATAAAACCATGTCTGATATTAGCAACAAATAAGAGGAGATAACATTACTCAAAACATCAGGAATCTGCCTCTGTTCAGTCTTCCACTAATGTAGTTATAGTTCCTGTGACTAACATGAATGAGTGACGATTTTTACAGTTGCCCTGTCTTCACAAGACACAACTGCAATGAAATTGCCTTCTCACTCTTGAGAGACACAAAATTTAACTTGTAACTATCAAAGAACTGCCTGCAGAGAGGCTACAAACAATGAGCCACATTGTACTGGAAAAAAAAGCAAAAACAAAAGCAAATCAAGGCTTATATTTTTGTTTAACATCATTTAAATTCTTTTGTAATTACATCCACAGGGTTTTGGAAATGGTGTTTATTATTTTAGGTTACTTAAAACATGTGAAAATATATATAATATCTTCTAATTATAAGGAATGATAATTTTGGTTGATTCCTTGAGGAATCCCTCCCCTGTCATCACTGAACCATTATAAACCTGGAACTAGTGGCTCCTTCCTCACCAAACTGGAGGCAGATTCAGATCTAATTCACCCTCAAAATATTTCCAAGGTAATAGCAACAATTTCAAAGCCTTATGAGCTCTCTTACAGCACTCCCTTGGTCCCTTCTGCTCTCTGTTATGTATTCATCAACTTGTGGGTTTATTATGGCTCCATGGCCAGTACTTAGGTACAGGTGGTTCTGCCATCCATAGTCATCTCAAATAGCATCTCATTCCGTGAATAGTCTCCCTGCAACACAGCAACTACTTGTAGGCCCTGGAACAGTGCTTGCAGAAATTTGCCATGATTTTGTCCTAGGTGCAGGGCCTGAGCCCTCATCCCCTGTCAGTGGAGTGTACTTTTTGCTTGAAGATTGGTTGCAGAGTCCGAGCCAGTAAAGTCTGTGGACTGGGGCTGCATCATGAATAAGGACTGTGCAGTGGGCCAACAACTTTACGAGACAAAACAAAAATGGGTCATGTTTTATGCTGCTAAATTCTGAGCATGCATTAAAAGCTGTTCTGTTCAATTAGCCTCATTTTCTGTTTCTATTGGGTGTTGAAAATATTTTCAATTTAAGAATAATCTTCCACATAGAAAAGTTATTTATCTCTCTGAGCTTCTCCATCTATAGGGTGTTTGCATTTCTGAGCAAGGCACTGTAATATGAAACATACCAAAAATAGCACACATACTTTGGTAAGGCTATATGCCAACCAGCCTCTGGATTTTTCAAAGTAACCTAGAGTCCAGTTTTAGGATGCTAAATATTTCTCCTTTTTGGAAACTGAATGTACTTCACTGTGAGTGCCAGTGAGACTGCAGACTGGGAACGGCTTAATTAGCTACATTGCTGACAGATAACCTTTGTCAACCTTAGGAAAAGCACCCTCAAAACTAGCACTATTGTAAACTGTATGTTTAGCAAAAATGAAGAAGTAATTGCATCTCTCTCTGACAACCATCCATCTTTAATATTAGTCATCCTCAAAAAGTCACACAGGAGTGGTTTATCTGAAAATCCTGAGAAGAGCCCCTCTGCTGTCCTCCCACATGGTACGGCTTGGCCCACTCTGCTGTACAAGCACATCACAGAGCAGCCCGCATTGTGAGGAAATTGGTGATTATTATTTTCATTTCTTTGTGTACTAACATCCTTGCCTACTAATATCCTTCACCTTACCCAAGCACACTTGCATCTCACCTCCACAAGAAATCAGACTGAAGCAGGGCCTGACATGCCTACACATATTTTAAGTAAAAGAAGGAACTTAAACTAAGTAAGGTGGCGCTTTTCCGAGTAGTTTTAATGAAGAATGGGTGTAGCCCAAAAGGGTTTGAGAAGTGGCTCCCGCAGCCTTTAACAAGCTGGAAGGAGAGTCTCAGGACTGCCTGTAACCATCTCTAAAAGAAAGACAGTGTCTGTTCCTGCAGGACTGACTTGCACATAGCCCTAAGGACTCCAGCTCTGCTGCCTCTCCTGCTCCCCGGTGGGTCCCAGGGGAGGAGCAGAGCACACTGAGTGTGCAGCAAAACATGCTGGAGCTGATATTTTGACCACTGCAAGGACACACCCCAAGTGAAAAGCCTCTTCGTGCCCCATGCCCTGCTCTACACCAGGGCCCAGTTTCAGCTCCCTTCCACCTTACATTTTCCCAGCACTTGGTAGCTATGAAAAGACACAGGGGACCCGCAGGAGGTAAACACTCTGTGCCTGCTGTGTGTCTCTGAGTGACAGAGAGGACCTGGCTTGGGGTAATGTATGTCTGAGCTGGGAGGACAGGCAGGTGTCCCTGTTTAACACCTGAAGGAAAATTAGAGATACAACTCTGCTGTGGAAAAGAATTACAGAAAGATCCTTTCTCCTTTCCAGCTATGAAATTGTTAAAACTCCATAGGACTTCCAAGTGTTGATTTCTTTCTTTTTTGAAGGTCTGAATTTCCGGTATTGTTCCCAGACCATCACTATAATGACATGTAATGGAATCTGTTGTTGTCTCTTGCTGTGTTTCATTTACAGCTGCATGGCATATACAGCAATTAGCTACTCATATACTTTTATCTGATCTCTAGTCTTTAGCATACTTTATTGTACTTCACATTCTCCATATGCCCTAGGAAGCCTGTCAAAGCCCTAATCTCCTTACACAAAAAATAACTTTGAGCTATGAAGCCTGACACTGGCATTAAAATGCTTGATGGAATTTCTGCGCACTTGTGTCTGTGTGTGTGCACGCTTGTGGGAGGAAGAGAGAGGAAAAACATTCTTTCAAATCCACCTGAGCAATTCAGGAGAGCATACTTGTTTGTGCATTTGGCAAATATACTAAAATGGATTGAGGAAATAAATTTGGATTTGTATCTGCAAGTTTCAAACAGCTATCTTTTTTTGAAGGTGAGTTTTCATAATAAGCATGCATATTCTTCCTCAGTAAATGTAAGCCAACATCAGCACAGCAGCCCCAGCCTTTCATTAATTTTTATGATATATTTTTGTTCCTTGCAAACATCTATTTATTGCCATGCTTATACCAAGAATTTGAGAACAGGAAACTGACTGATTAAAAATTGTAAAAATTAGAAAAATGTAAAGCTAGGATCTTAACACTGAAGAATGTCATCAACAGGATTACTTTGATGAATAAGGTTTCAAACCAAAAAATAATGTTCAGAGAGACATCCCCAGTTATTTGGATGAACCTCTGATCCCACCAAAGTAGGTAGAAAAATTGAGTTTTTAAGACATCAAATCAACGAAGAAAAGATTTCACTACAGTTTCCTCAAATCAGGACAAGAGACGTTGGAAGAAATACATACCAATAATTACTTATAGCAAGCTTTGAGAACCTTTCTGGAAAAATTAAGACTTCCTACTTAGAAAACAAACTGAATATATATACAATTTTGGTAAAACCCTACCTCTTTTCTGTGCATAGTAGAAATAAATGTAATCAGAAGAGAGGACGTGTCAATAAAAAGGAATCAAAACCACATTTTTCATCAAGCTATTGTCTCCCTTTAACATTAACTTCATAGCGTCTGCACTTTCTGCTAGTGTCTGGCTGGAATTTCTCTTGAGGAATTTCAGCATCTCCAAATGCTGAGATTCCAGCATTGCTCTTGCCCAGCCACAAAGAATTGTCTTCTTCATGACCTGCACACATTACTAACAAGTCAGAAAGAAGTGATAACACCGTGAGCTCCTCACAAATGTAGTGTCCGACACCAGCGCTACAGACGGAAGCACTGCTCCCTGGCCGCCTTTGGGACAGTGGCTCGTCACTCATGGTTCACAACAATTTGATAGGTATTCACATGCCTTTGTCACTGCAGCACGTAGATGCCCCAYGGGTATTACCAGATATAAGTTTCACAGCATCTCTGCAGAGGGGAGCCATTGGGCCACCTTTGTTTTATAGAGGGGAGATTAAAACACAGGAGGGATTGAGGGTACAATTTATCTGGCTGTAGGCTGCTAGCCACAATGTAGCTGCCCCCTACAAACATGGTCACCCTCAGGCTCTCTTCACAGGCAACATAAAGAAGCAGTCCCTGCTGGGAAGCATTTATTGTGTCCTAAGGTAGGAATAAAGTAGGCCAGACGCACTGTGCTCTTAAAGTTTCCATTTCTCTCCATTTCTCGCTGCTGAAGGGAGACCGAAGTGATCAGCTCAGATGCACAGTATAGTCATCTAAGGTTAAAGAGCATGAATTCCTCCCAACAGCCAAAGTTTTATAGAGAGTTTATACCTAAACTGGGACTTGGACCCATGTCTCCTGAGCCCCAGACTCCAGCTGCAACCAAAAGGCCTGTCTTCCAGTACTGCTTGGCACAGGTATGCCCCTGCAAGTGCAGTGTGGTGCGTTAGGAAAAAAAGGGACAATGATGGGAAGAGAGGAAATGGATGGATGTTATTTCAGCAGTAGGACTTCACTCAGAGGCTCTTTGAAGTCTCACTTTAGGGAAAATAGACATTTCCTCTTTCAGCCTAATATGCAATACTGCCACAGCAGAATGTGTGCAAACTGAGAACCAGTCTAAGTTTCCAATAACATTTCCTATAAGGAAGGGAAGAAAGAGCCTTGAAAGGCCTCTGGCTGCCATTACATGCTTCAAAAATAGAGAGCAGAAAGAAATCAGGGAGGCTTTTGGGCTTCTTTGCTGTCTCTGCTGCCCCTTTAACAAAACAGGTGGGGAGCATGTGCAGCTGCAGCTTTCAGCAGGCACAACTGTGCTGCCATTAGCAGGCATGACCAGGCAGGCACAATGTGCCTGGGCCAGTCAGTCAGTATTCAAAACCAGACATGAGCTGGCACTGTTCTTGGCAGATGATCCATGTACCCAAAGTCCTTTCTCACCTCCAAATCAGCCTCCTCGGACTCCACTGAAGCAGTTAGCAGAAAATTGCAGCGCTGCTCCCTCAATCAACAGGCAGTGTCAGATACCAGTGGTCCCCAGCTGCTCTCAGGGGCACTGAGTTTTTAAGCACAGAGAGGAGAGGCTGGATTTTAGGAGCTGGATGTTTATTATTTTGTGTCTGTAAGAAAGGCTGTTTGTCATACTCAAGGAAAGCTGCCAGAAGAGGCTGCCTAGTTATGTCAGGATCACAAGCTACAGAAATGCAAGCCCTCAGCTCTTCTTTTTTCACTTACCATGGACCCTCTTCTTTCAGATATTCCTTGTTTAGATGTTTATTAATTTTCTCTCTCCAGTCATATTAACTTGTTTCTGTCTTTCCTCTTGCCAGCAGAACTTACCATTTTGGAAATGGAGAAAAAGTATTTTCATATGCATACAACAGCAGGAAAACCCTGAGTGGGCTCATCTTTCCCTTTCCTGACCAAGCAGAGCTGCCGGGAAGCATGAGTCATCCCACACCTCTGCACAGCCATGTTAAACCTACCTGGACTTGAACATGGTGCAGAGTTCATTTCTTGTTCTCCTGATATTATCTGGCAAGTCAATGGACAAAGAGGCAGAATGTGATCCTTATTTCATGGTCAGAGCAACAGGCCATACCTAGCAGGAGAGGCCAGGTTCACCCCATCTGAGATCCCAGTAATGTTTGTCGCTCCTCCTGGTGCAGAAGGAGAGTAGAGGTGGTGCTGTGGGCCATYTCTGAACCTCAAGATACACAAAGCAACCTAACCACATCCTCTTTCCAGAGAGTTTTCCTGCCATCGTGTCTGTATGCCCTGCTTTTTATTCTCTACCCTTTCCTTTCTCTCTCTATGCTCTGTTCCTGCACCCCCTTCTCATTAAAACATAGCACAGGGAGGCAGAGCAGCCTGGCACTGGCCTCTCAATGCATTTAAACACTAGCAATTCACCGAGCTGGAAAATTGTAAATCTGCAATTTTATTAAAAAGGTGGTCACCCTGTTCTTTGGAGCTATGTTCAGAGACAGCAGGATAATTAATGGAATCTTATGCGACACAGAGGCAAAGAATGGCAAATTTTAATAAAACTGGTAAGACAAGTTTTTTAATTTTTAAGAAAGACACTTTTCATGTCTAGCTTTGATTATTGTTACAAGAAGAGAAAGGCTGTTAAAACCATCCTGTGCAGGTGAAAAAATTGTCACAAAACACTTTTTTGTCCCCTGAACTAACATGGAGGGGGAGGGGCAAAAACTGGCACTGAGGGATTAGTAACGTCTACTAATAGTTTGTATGAGGTGCCCACCCTGTGCTGTGTCTAGACACCTCACTAGCATTTCATGTAACAGCATTTCAAGCAAAATAGAGACAGACTTTCCTGTCAGCACAACTCATTTTAGTTATAAAGTGCATCCTTGCTAGATGCACTGCTAGGAAAGTTAAGCAAGACACACAACCAAAGTAAAAAAGCTTCCAAGTGGACAGAATAAAAGGGGAGGCAAAAGGCAACCAGAGTGGAATATAAAGGTGAAAGGTTTCAAAGGTAGGACAGGAGTCTTTCACATGGAGAGGGAGTATAACTGAAACGAGACAGACCTTGTCATCATCCTTTTGAAGAAATGTGGGTGGACTGATGTAGCTGTGCTGAATTATGGATAGCGTTGCGAATTATGTGTGCAAAGAACTAGTAGATAGATGATATAAACCCAGTCTGAAGGAGAAGAAGGCAGCAGAGCTGTACAGCCTGGCCACAAAAATACAGAAGATGTGGTGAGAGAAGGAGTATCGGCTTCTTTATGAAGGAAACCAAATAGAATTAAGGGCAAGGTATGAACTTAGAGTGGGGTAGCTCCTCCTGAATAACGAAATGTGTATGTTCTTTTGGAATAAATTCTTTTTCTGAATTAGTGAAGCTATTTTGGCAGGAACATGTTTTCCAGAATAAGTCCTTTAAGCAGCTAAGCCCTGTGAGAAATGAAGCAGTCTGCAGAGAAGATGGGGAATACAGCAGCTGTAGAACAGGCTCTTGGCTGTGTGCGGTCACTTGCCTTTGTCAAATCATGAAGATTTCTTAACATCCGAATGAAACAGTTGGTAGGAGCTGGGACCCAAACCTCAGCATTTTGGGAGGAGCTCTGCAGACTAAAGAGAAAAAAAATGCCAGGTTAAAAAAGACATCTTCCACCATTCCTACTCCTTATTCTGCCAGCTTTGTCATTCAGTTTCTTGAATACGTCAGTCATTCAGAAGCTGAGTCACGTGTGCAGGTCCTTCATTTACAAGGCAAGCCCTGCAAATGCTGGGCATAACCACAAGGACATGAGCTAATGATATCTGTCAAGAGTAACAATTAATGCAACTCCATGATATTTAAAATAAAGTAGAAGAGCATATCAATTTGTTTTTCCACTTACGTTAAGCAGCATCATTTATGAATGTAGCTTGTGTACTAAATGAGCAGCATCTGCTGTGAGTTTGGAAGATGAATTAGTATTRCCAGTTAGTATCTTAACAGAAATATTCTGGGTATTTGTATTTTAATTTTTTATTTTGTAAAGGATTCTCTCTCCAATTAGCCTCAYAGACTCTTCAGATTCTTATTTTCTGTGCTCTCAGCAGTTGCACACAGTTATAGCATATCAGATCTCATGCACCACAGGCACTTTCACAGTTGTTTCCATAGCTGGGTGCAGCACTCAGTGAGAGGAGCCACTCAGGCATATGGCCTGTAATAAGCTGAGCTCCAATGAGCTGGAACCTCCTGCTTCAACAGGTATTTGGCCATTTGTTTTCTTGCTGCAGTGCTTTGATTATTTCCCTCCCTTTGAGAGAACGATGAAAGCAGCCACAGGGTTTATGTGCCACTCCCACCAAATGTTTCCCATATTCCAGTAATCAGGCAGAAAATGGGGGAGATGGGCAGCAATAAGATGCCCATGGAGTCTGCAGTTCCTGGAGACTGAAAGACAAATATTCTGCTGAAAGAGGGACAAACGTATGTGCAATTAAAACTGCCCAAGGCAGCTAGAGAGAGAAGGCTTGGGATGAAAACCTTTGAGCCACTGCTATCCATGCAGCAACCAGCAGCCTCAGTTTTCTTTCTGACACCAGGAGCAGTGATTATTATTTTTACAGTATATCTGCTCAGTAATTATTACAGCATTTCATTTAGTAGCACATAAGCTTACAGGCATTTGGATGCTTCAATGCATCTCAGTGAAAAATATCACTTAAAACAAACAGGCAACAAGCCTGATGGAATGCCAGAATTGGAAATAAGTCTGAAAACCTTCAAACAAATGAGTGAACAAACATAGGGCTTTGCACATCATAAACAGCTAGGGAAGTAACAAGCAAAGAAGAGAAAGCCTGGGCTCTGGCCTGAAGAATAGCAAGTTATACCACTTCTGAGGAGAATTCAAGGGCACTTTCAGCAAACTAGGCCTTGCTTCCCTCCTCTTAAGCCTATGTCTTGAGCACATAAGCTGGTCAAATATTAATTGCTACTGAAGATAAAGGACAACAGTTAGATTTCCTTCTAAGCCCCGGCACAGCACAGGAAGAGCTCTATGTTTGTCCTAATTGGAACCAACCAGAAAGTTTTTTACATCAAACTGTTTTGCAGCAGAGGCCGGAGCTTTCAGTTGCAGTGAATTTTTTATGAAAGGGCTCTGCTTTCTGCAGAACATTTCAATTTTTCATTGAAAAACTGATCAGGCAAACCAAGAAACTAGCTGACATACTTCAGTCCTGAAGTGCCATGACAGTGCTCTGGGGGTCTCAAGTTCCTCACATTCCTGTTCTTCCTCAGGGACTGGCCCCTCAGCCAGACTGCATTTCCTAACCATGCCCCAGCCAGGCAGCAGGATGGATGCACACCCTCCCACCACCAAGAGAGCACAATGTTGTTCATTTTGGAAGATGTAATGTAGTCAAGAAGCCACCACCATATGTTTGTTAGGATTTGCAATGCCCTACCACCTAATGCAGCTATTGTTGAAGGGATAGGGAGGAAAAAGGAATGAATATAGGACAATCTGGAGGAGAAATCGTCTTGGATCCTTTCAGCCTGTGAACCTGCAGCAGGTATTTTGTTTAGGAAATGAAGTGGTAATGGAGGGCCCTCCAAAAATGAGCAGGACAGTCATTGAAGTGTGAAAAACCAACTGAGCAAAAAAAGAGACTACTTGGTCTTGCTTAGGAACAGCTGTAGGAAGTGTCAGCCAGGTTTCATAAAGAAATAAGCTTAGCACCCAGTCTGAGGGCCAAGGTGCTAGAGAAGTGAATAAGTTGGTGAAGGAGAATTTACACCCATATTAGGGCAACTAGAACCACATAAAAATACAGAGAAGAATCAGAAACACAATCTCTGATGTCCTCAAGTTGGAAGTGCTCTCTGACAGGAGAAGCCACTTAAAGTCAATTGGTAACCGTACTTGCCAGAGAGTTTGACTTCTCCAACCAGAGCCTCAGCTGGTGTAACTTAGCATGGCTTATTTATCCATGCCAATTTACCTGTTGAGCCTTTTGCCCTTAGAGAATTGGCATATCATCTATGATGAAAAATACATGCTTGGGCTTTGCTTAAACTCCCTTTCAAACAGAAAATACCGTAAGTTGGAGGCTTCAAAATTGACAATGCTTACTCCCAGCTATTCAAAAAACAAAGGTAAAAAGTCCTCTTCACTCCTCAGATCAAAAAAAACTGTCCTTTTTTTTTTTTAAAGAGAGTCTTCTGAAGCAAGGTGAAGACTAAGGATGTTAATGTAAGGAAGCTCTTAAACATATCTGCAGAGGATCAGAAATAAACATACGAAAGGAACTTGACACATTTCCTGAAGGGAGAAGTTATGAATGACTGGATATGTTTGAAACTTAGTGAGATGACTTTCAGAACCGAAAGATCAAGGGACTCTTGATCAACGGAATCCAGGAGAGGCAGAAAGAGAAGAAGCGGTGAAGGAATATATGCCCAAAGTGAAAAACCTTTCTTGCTATGTTTCAGGCCCTTTTCTTTCTGGTTAGAGCTGGGGAGGAGGTGGGGGAGAAGGGGAAAGGAAAGAAAAGGGCATAGTTATGTGAGCATCTTTCTTTTAAAGCTGAGCAACATTTTCTGAGACTAAGAGAAAGGTTTGATTTGGACTCTGTTTGAGGAACAAATGCCGATCAATTCTCATTTGAGTTGTCCTCATTTACTCATCCTTCCATACAACAGAAAATAATTGGTGAGCTGATCAGATAAGGAAATGCCAAACAGGGTACCAGCTTATAACAGAAAGCTGGTCTATGGGAAGAATTAGCCTCTTCATTCTCTGAGTCACACAGCAAAGAGGAGAAAGATAAAAAGAAATTATCAGGCACTGATGAGAAATTTACTGAATTGTTTTGACCGTGCCAAGTGATTCACAGGGCAGGATGCTAAGCAGTGCTGAGCTCCCAAAAGCCTAGCATATGCTCCTCTGAGTTTAATATCATCTGGCAGGCATGCATGCAGATCATGGGGGTGGCTTGGCTATTGATAGGAGCTTAGGGATCATGAAGGGGTTACACAGTTAAGAATCCACCGCTACTGTGCCTTTACCAGTTTTCTGGGTGACTGATGTTAAGAACTGGCTTTGGGTGTCAAAAGCAGTCATCAGCCTCTAGCAGACGAGTCACTGCTCAGCCAGATAGTGTGCTACAGGAACCAGAATTACGTGATGCTTAGTGTCAAATTTGTGCACCTGAGGTGAGATTCTGGCAAGGTAGAAATGGTTCAACATTGGGAGTATTTCGTGGATGCAGTAGAAACTAACAAGACATTCAGCAACTCACCTTATTTTTAAAGACAATGTTCTTGCAGTAGTCATGCTTTTGAAGTCTGGATTTGAAATTTGCTTCCTGACTTGAATGTTTCCCTCTGCCTTGGCTAAACATGGTGTATTTGTTAGAGTAGGATTGCTCATCTAGACTTTTGCTACTAATGCGGTTTTTGTTCAATCATCTGTTTTAAAGAACACACACTATAACAACTGAAAATATGTTTTGCATGTGCAGATTTTGCGCCCAAATATTGCTGAAATAGGGCAAATCTGGAATTTGCCCCAAGTAACTGTCTTTTGATTAAACCTGTAAATTTAAATGATATTTTGTGAGTATACTGTTCTTGCTGTTTGCATGTACTTTACTGGACCATTACGCATTTGGAAGGCAACTAATTATTTCCCCTTCAGCAGAGAGCCATGGAGCAATCCGATTCTTCATCCCTGATGCTGGGCTGATAACTGAGGACTGCATCCAAGCTAATAAAAGCTTCTCTTAGRACTGTAGATAACTAAGGCTAGATAACAAAATTCAATCATAATGCTTCCTGCCCAAGTCACCCAGCCTCATCAGGTCCCCTTGCCATCCATTCAAACAAAGTTACTTTTGTCCCAGCTATCTTTGCAAAATGCTACATCCACCATGGCTTTGAACAGAGGCTCTGATTTTTCAGTACTTATAACAGCTATGCAGAGACTAGCTGAAACAGCACAAGAATGCATACCGTGGTTGGAAGGGGAAGCAACTTCTCCCTGTGATATTGGGATCTTTTGCAATGCTGAGGCCACAAGTCAGTGCCATCTGCCTGACTGCCACCTGTTGGCTCGGTCCTGATGAAAGGGCTCACTAGCTCAGCTGCTGCAGCCACGTGGCAGCCGGCAGCCACTGCTGCGCTCGTCTTTGATCAGCTGAACTTAAAATGCAAGTTGCTATTGAGCCAGGCGGTGACTTCCATTTTTCAAAGATGTGGATGCTGGCAAGTGTTTTAAAGTTCATTCCATGTAGAATATTTCTGTGTGTGTGTGTGTGTGTGTGTGTGTGTGTGTGTGTGTATGTATATGTATGTGTATGTGTATGTGTGTGTGTGTGTGTGTTTGTTTGTGTATACTCTGTGATTTGTAATATCCTCATAGAAGCATTAAAGTAAAATGCCTCTGTCAGCTTTGTCTTTTCCTATTTGACAACTGCTGACGTCATTTTCCTTTTGTTTGTGAATCTCAGATTGCTTGCTGCTGAGTCACAGAACATGGCAAATGATAATAAATATAGACCCTTATCTACCTAGAAAGCTGTGGACCACTGGAATGACAGTCTGAAGGGCTTCTTTTTTTTAATCAGCAGTGGTAGAACAGAAGGCAAAAGATCCCATTTCCTGTGCAGATTGCCCTGCCATTCACAGGCTTTGGCTGATACCAGGCTGCATCCTCCAAACCAGAAGAATGAATATCAAGAAGCAGTAGCAGAGACTTCCCTCAGCTATAGGGACAGGAGAACAAGAAGCACAGTGTCGCCTGTACAAGGCCCCTAAAACAGCTATTTGCTGCTAGAGATTAGAAAATGCAAACAAAGAAGCTGAACACCGAGAGAAGAGTGAACCTTTCAGATACGTGCTCCCTTTTCCACAGCACTTATTCTTCATCCAGCAGTCTTYAGTCTTTCAGCTGGCTCAGCTAAGCCATGAGGTACTCAAACTATTGTCCACATTTGCAAGTTTTAGCAAATGTTTCCTATTACTGCTAAGACCAACACATTTCAGATTCACTGGAGGATGGTGACAACACAGGAGATGCCTGTGTATAAGTAAGGTGCTGGAGTCATTGCTACTTGACTCTCTGAGTCTGAGAGCAGATCCAAAAAGGGTGTGATGATAGCATTCTTAGAAAATTGGCAGGCTACAGACTCCACTGATGAACACTACCATCCTTGCAACCACAGAGTCAGATGAAGTGATAATATTAATGGGAACTTTGAGCTAAAGAAAGAAGAAAGCTAGAGTGGGGCGCTACCATTGTCTCATGGCTGAGATTACATAGTTGTCCAGCTCGTAGCTTGAGAAGTAGATTCAGTCAACAAGGTCTCTTTCTTCCCTGTGCCTGAAAGGTTTTTCTGGGACCTCTACAAATGCAGCCATTTGGCCATTTGAACAGTCACAGAGCCTCTGTTTCACCAGCTGATCTTGAGAGTGATGTAGCCTGGCCCATGGGCTTGGAGGTATCTAGCAGCCCTATTCAAGACAGTGCATAGACTGTCTGAAGTTCTTCACCACCACAGTCCAAAATATTTTCATGCGGTGGCTTAAAAACAGCCACCGCAAAGTCCTGCCTTGTTTCTTGGGAAAAGTAGCGTTTGTGAAGTGCTGTGGGGAATCACAGGAAGGATTCTGGGGTGCTTCTGAAAAGGACTTGTCACAGAAGGATGACCACTGGATCAAAGTGTAAGAAGGTCTAGATGAGATCCCCAGAATTAGACTCTCACTGCGAACACAAGTGTCTTCATGCATGTTTTGACTTGAAAACATTATTTGTTTCTCATGGCCAGGTTTATTCTGCTATAAAGGATTCACTCAAGCAGACAGCAGGGTAATGCACAGACACTTCCCTCAGGGCACAAAGAACAAGGAAGTATCACTTCCAAAACTGTGACTGGCAAATCAAAGTGGTTGAAGGTTGCAGTGCTAATGCAGATTCTCCTACATGCACAGCTAGCAATATAGTGTGTTTTGAAGGCTTCCACTGCATACTGTTTTGAGCTCTCTCCTTTACTCTGTTTTCAGAGTTGTATCACATATGACACAGTGCTGCTACTTCCAAAGTCCGGTCCCTTGAGAAAACCCGGAAAATCATTCTGTTGTTCCTCATTTTATTTGCATACACACTAATTACTCTGGCAGTAATTGAAGAGACTTTGAATATTTATTAAAACTACATCAAAGGTGCAATGCTGTTTTCCCTTCTTACATGACCTGCAAGAAAATAAAAATGAAAAAAGAAAACAACAAAAAAACCCAGATAACTCCATTCAAGTTCAAGTCATTTAGTCCCACAGCTTTCATCTGAATATTTTTGTAAGGGGTTGTGGGCCAGGTTTTGCTGTTGTTCTTGCCATGGCTAATTTAGTTCTCTGCATGTGTTTGGAACATTTCGCTAAGGAGGCACATTGTTTGTAATGACATTGGTGGTGAAGGAATATCAGCCCCTCTCTAATGTCCCTATACTGACTGAGGGGAATGCTCCCAGATTCACAGTCTCCTTGTCAGACCAAAAGGCACATTATAACTCATTTATTTCAGAGACAAATGCCAGCAGGACTGAAATCTGCAAGTTCGCCTGCTCAATGTGAGAGCAGCAAAGAAAGGCTGCTCCCCTGCCAAGCAAGAAAGTTGAAGTGACGAGATTAGTCCGCTAAATCACAGCGCTAGACTGGATTGCAGACTTAGCAAGGGTAAAACATATTCTATTCACTGTGAAGCAATAGCTTCAAATAGATATTCAAAATATATGGCTGAAATCATTTCTCCCACTCACATGCTAAAAAAAGATATCATTGTCTCAGTGCTAGTGCAGCACACTACATTACATACTTACCCTTTTCATAAGTTTGACATTAATGCAACAATAAGCACAGGATTGACAGCTGGATTATTTATTTATTTAGGACAATTCCATGTATTTGAACAGAAAAACATTAGCACCAGTTGGTCTCAAGGCTTTCTAACCATTTATCCATCCTAAAAAAATGTGTACTTTCGTAAAAAGAGAGAGAGAGCRAGAGAGAGAGACTGTGGTTTTGTTGTTCAGTGTGAGCTATGATTTTTCTTTTGTTATGGATTATGGCAGCAAATTTAAATAGAAGCACTTCTGAACTCACAAGGAAGCTAAAATGATAGCAACTGAAAGTTTTTCTGGTCTCAGGTGCTTCAGCGGCCTCAGTGCAGTTTGGCTGGGGCTTTATAGCTTACTCACTGAATTCAGCGGCAAAGAAACCCTTAACTTTCCTGGCACAGAACCAGAACTTTAAGGGAAACACTTGCCACTGTCTGTCTTCACCTTCCACACTGCCTGGTGTTGTGGTATTATACCACAAGGTATTTTACTTTTAACTGTCCCGCTTATTCCAATCACACATAAATAGCAGAGCATTTTGGCTGTTCCAGCATGTCACTGGTATTAGAGCACTGTCCTTTACTTATGAGCATCCACTTGGTTGTAAGTGGGATTCATTTTATGTTACTGCAGCTGCAGAAAAAGTAAGGCTGTGTCATACATGCTATTTGTTTATGCTCCCTTGGGAGGGCAGATCTTTCCATTTTAAGCTGTCTTTCAAATAGCTGGAATTCATTACCCTCTGGAGTTGCCTTTTGTGCTGCTGCCTTACTATACAGGAGCCTAAGCGATTAGTGTAGACTAGACATCCAACTTTTTGACAGCTACAACTGGAGATGAATCCCACTCTAGGTAACATCCATTGTTGACTTTATTAGTCACTGGCTAATTCCAAGTCACTCCAGCACATGGTTCCTGCTCACCCTCTTTTTTGTCCTAGACCCCAAACACAACCACATCTCTCACAAGAGATTCAGCCCCTGGAACTGCAGGACAATGTCTTCACCCTCAGAAAACTGAAAACTTGTTTGTATTTCAGTTTTCTTTATCTTATTCTGCATTAACAAAATACAGGTGGTCAGGGTTAATTTTGCACATGGCATGTACTCCCTACATTTCTATATTGCATGTTCATAGTTAGTCTTTGTTGCCTGCATTAATTGAAAATTATTAAAAACATCAATGCTTCAAAACAAGCAAGTGTCAAAAAGAAAGCTACCTCCCAAGTATCCCTCTTGCTGCTGGCAACCACTACTTGCAGTAACAGAGCAAATCATTTAAACCTTGTGTAGTTGTCCTCCACATTTCTAAAGAATCTCCTCTTTGACAGAGCTTTACCTCGTCCATTCCTTCACTCAAGGTATTTTATTCCCATTATTCCTGCTAACATACATTGTTCAGAAATCACACAGCCTGCTACTGTCAGTGCCTGCGTCCTCGCTGATGGGCACTGTGTTATGAGAGTTACCTGAGCTCTGCAACACAACGCAGCCACCAAACAGCAGCTGCGGGAGCATCGCAGCACTCACGCTTGCCGGCAGGCAAGGGCTCGCCCATCTCTGCTCAGTAGTCAAAGGCGGTTGGGATGCCAAGGACCGGAGCATATCTTTTTTGTCTTTTGTAGCCAGTATTACCAAGTAGAGGGTGGTATGTTCCCTGAGCTGGCTCTGAGGTTTGCTCTTTCCTTCTGGCATATTATGTTCTTGTTAAAATATTTTGGTCTGGATGTTGCAGCAGGTAACTGGAAGGCTGGATGGATGTTGAGACCGAACTTGCTGAAATAGCACCTTCCCATCTGCCTGGGCTGAGGCTCTTTGTGCATTGCGGGCCTCCATCCCCTGAGCATCCAGACTGGGGAACTAATTGCAGGGCATTGTGGCTCCCTCTCTGCCCCAGCCCAAATCTTTTTTCTGAAGAAAAACAAGGCAACAGGAGGATGACAAATGCTCGGGTCTTGCCATGACAGTCAGGTAGGGAGGGATCAGGGTACAACAAAAGAATGAGGTGTCTGAGTGAAAATTTATCTGTCCTATAGAGTAGACATCATTGTCAGGGAGGATGGAGAGTCCGTTACCACGTTACTCCTGTAAATCTTTATAACACAGAACTGCTGAGTTTCTGATACTAGTTATGTGATGTAAATCCAGAATGACTTTGTTAACCACAGATCTGGGAGTCAATGATAGCTGCTGAGTTTAAACACAATTGTAGTTGTTTGGCATCTTGGGGATAAGTCCTGACTGAACAGATAGATTTGCACAGAATAGTGTAAATTATTTTGGCTTTTCACTGCCACCAAATCACACAGATAAAACCACTTGGCCCATTTTTTTGTTATTCTGATCAGGCTGTAGTTCATTTGATGTATAAATTTAGCCCTCACTTTATACCCAGTGTACTTCATTGCTGCACTTGGCCTCTTGTGTGTGCATCTTTATATTTGTAAATGTGTGTGTACATATAAATATGTATATATGTATATTTATATACACACACAGAAATTCACTCACCGAGAAATATATATGTGTGTGTTTGTGTGTGTATATATATATGTATGTATATCACAAGAGCTCACAGATTTTTATATATACATATAAAATATATATATTTATTTATATATTTATATATATATATAWAAATCTGTGAGTTCTTGTGACCTGCAGCAAAGAATTATATAAATTGGATAGAGGATAAATGCTATTTTCTTTTTTTTTTCCTAGAACAGGTTACATGCCCTATGAATGGAACTAAAATAAAGCATAATTTGCATCACAGAAAGGAAATGGTTTTGATGTTTATGAATCACTACTGTCAAATTTGTACAAGTAGAATACAGTACACTGGATGTATATACACAGCAGTCCCCTTCATGTTTAAAACATTCTAGAGAGCTTAACAAGTGATAACCTAAGATAAAGCTACTGTTGGGTCAAAGAATGAATTAAACAAGTATTGCCTTTAGTCTTGACATGAAAGCATTTACAGAGCCAATGTTCTAAATCTCTGCTGGCAGAATATTCAGAGGTGGCAAAGGAAAGAGCACTTAAGATGCACAGGCTCTTTCAGCCATGGATTTATAATGATATTCCTGTAGAGCATTTGTAGAACACAAAACTTGACCTGGGCAGTAAGGAAGTAATACCTCAGCTGGATATGTAGGGCCTAGAAATTAGATGAGTGCTTGGGATACCTTTAAGAGCTAACAAAAGCCTGAGAATAGATCACCCTCTGGGGGTCCAGCAGCAATAGTAGCTGACTTCTGACCTTTCCCTCCCCCTTGCTGCTTTCTTAAATTCATACTGCTCCGGTGTTTTTTTTTCTTTTTTTTCTTTCTGCTTATGTTTTGCAAGTACATTTCATGATTATGAAAGYGCCAGACTGAAAGCTCACAAATGGGTTATCTTTTACAGAATGAGTGTGTATAGCCCTAGTTTCTCCCTTTTGTCCCCAGCGAATGGGCACTAAGAAGGGGAAGGGGGGATTTGCCCTCAGCGCCCACTCACTGAACACAGCTGAGGAGAGTTCACTGTGCTTCTATCATGATGTGGACGTCTGACAGCTAGGATTTAGGGACTTGGTGAAATCTGGATGGAAACTACTTTCCCATACAGCATCAAAAAGTAACATGTTTATGACTTGCAATCACTCCTCAACCAATCCAGACTCAATCCGGTTATCTGGTGTTGATTATACCACATCATACTCTTGGTCTCTTAGGTTGTACTGGAGTGATCCACTTACCCCTTATTGAGCTCCAA
This sequence comes from Apteryx rowi, assembly GCF_003343035.1. Lineage (NCBI taxonomy): Eukaryota > Metazoa > Chordata > Aves > Apterygiformes > Apterygidae > Apteryx > Apteryx rowi. The sequence goes on from NW_020451141.1 coordinate 269,960, forward strand.
GATGTGCTTTTAAATAATTTGCATTCACTGTGGAAGACCTCTGGCTCATTAAAAAAAATCCTCCAGGAAAATCAAGGCAGCACTCAAATCCAGAGGCTGGCAGAAAACACAAAGCTGTGAGGATACTGAGAAGTAGCCAGTACTCAAGTTCTGGACAAAAGCATTTCCTCATCATAATTTTTTCCCTAAACCATAGCAGGCAGAGCCACAGACTAAACTGTCCTTGAGCCAAATTTTATTTTGTCATATGTCCCTCCATTTTGAAACAATGCATTTTAGGAGAGATTTGATAAAGACTGAAAGTGTCTGAAATTGGATGGAAGTGGAATTTAAGTGCTTAACTCAAGAACCGCTATAAAAAAAACCCATCCTGCCTACACCCCATCACTCTTGTGCTTTGTTTTTCTTAACTTAAGCTCCAGAGATTCTCCAAAATCTGTTTTTCTGACTTAGTGAAAGTACGCTAAGTCTGAGCATCTCTAATCTAATCAGAGTCTAAAACTACACAGAGGAATACCTACTTGTCCTGAGTACACCTCAGTCACAGTGACAGGATTAGACACCACGCAAAAGGCACAGGCACCTCTATTTTCTGTGAGAGCCTACTGGTTAGAGCATCCCCCAAGGAAGTGGCAGGCATGGGATCTATGCCCTCTGCAGTCTGCCTGGATTCAAACCCATCTCTTCACACTGTGGAAGGGTGCCTTATCCTTTTCAAGCTAGTCAAACCAGAGTTTTTCTCTGCTGGTTTTACTGCATCTCTACAAAAAGAAGAATTCATAAATCATTGGATCAGGAAAAAAAAAATAGGAGGATGAGTCAAGCAGTTAGGGCAMTCACCTGCACTCCTATAGGTGTTGTGGGTTCAGGTCCTCACATGTCAGACAACAAATCTGCTACCTATTAACATGAAGCTGAGTTTCACTAATCCATTCCTCTGTGTGCTCCCCCCTTTACATCCCCACATCTGTATATGGTCTGCTAGCATGTTCATTCAACGTTCCATTTCACTTTGCATTTGTAAATGGGTTTTAGAGCACTTACCTGAACAGCAGATGTCTGCCAAGTGCCTGGCTGCTGGTTGTGATATCTGGTTAGCACTGCAAGGTGAAGGTGTTCCACTGCATATGTAACTTCAAGGAGCTCACCTTGCAGCTGCACAAAAGCACACCCCTCAGTAGTCACATTGCTTAAAATTTGTGTAAGTAAAACCTTCTTAAAAGGCTGTTGCTAATATGTACTAGAGGTTAATTCCAGAAGTCAGGAAAGCTGATGTTTTGTCTGAAAACAAACACAATATATATTTGTACTGGTAGTTGTAAACAAGAAGGCATGCTGGGTAGGTAGCCTCAAGCTAGCAGAATTTTTTAAAAATCCTGAGACTTGTCTTTACATTATTTATAGGCTGGAGAAGATTCATTGTTTGTGAAACAACAGGCAGCCCTTGTGCTACATCTATTGACATAGTGAAACCTTCTTAGATTGAAATTTGCTTTGATATCCTGTAGAGATTTTTCTCCTAAAGTCTGAGTTTCTTAAATCCACTGTATTCAAATGGTATGCACTCCCCCATTCTCTCACATACATGCTCTCTCTCTGTTTCTCATACATCACACACAACACTTCATAGTGAACTAAACCCCATGCGGTGAGGGAGAATTACCAAGGGTGCATGGTATCTTTGATGAGCAAATTAGTAAAACATTAATTCTTATTAATATGAATAAAGGCAAATTTCATAAGGGCATTAGCAAAGAGTGAAATAGTTGTTATTTATACGAAGTTTATGCGTTCTCTGTAAAAGCCAGCATGAGTTAAAGATGCTTCTTTTACAATATTAGCAAAAAGCAAGGAACAAAGAGGGAAAAAGCACCGAAAGGCTAATTCCTCCCCCAGGAAAACAAGACAAAACATCATGTCCTAAGAGAATACTCCATGCACACTACCATTCTTTATCTTCCGTGGCAGTTTGAGAGTAGACTACAAAGGCTCAGTGGGCCAAATTCCATTCCCTGTAACGTCTCTGAAGTCAAAGATAATACACCAGGAATTAAAATAGCCCTTATCTGACTCAAAACCAGTTTTGCATTTTATTTGTTGTTATTTTTTGAACTGCAGTAGCCCCTAGAGGCTCTGAGTAGGACTGCTCTCCCATTGTGCTCCAAGAGCTGACAGGAAAGGACAGTGATCGGACCCTTGGACCTACGCTTTGATTTCAGTGGGGCTCTGCACGGGCTCAAAGTCTTCTCCTTCACTTCCTTATCTGAGGTCAGTGTCATGTCCTCTTCTGGTATCTATCACTGAGCAAGATCCTCTGATAGAAACACCCCCAAATTTGGTGGAATTACTGCTACACACAGCTTGTCACTGGCTGCCCCTCCACCAAGTCATCCTCACCTGTTTTAAGTAATAACTCATTTGCCAGACAGAAACAATGTCCCTGTCATGTTGTAGATGGTCTTCACGAGAGATCTTCTATTAGCCAGTCCCAGGATATCCAGAAAAAAAAGTTAGTCAGCAGTATGTTCAGCTGTCAGAAGATTACTGGGATAGTCAAACAGGAGCTTTGGTCATTCCCCCTATGCTGGAAAGAGTAATGTCTTGTCAAGTGAAGCAGTTAAGAGAAGAGTAATTAAAAGCTAATGAAAAAATAAAAGGAGCCCCATAGGGGTACCCCCTTTAAAACAGATGCTTTAAATTGCTAAAGACTGCTTTTCTTTTATTTGGGGAAAACTCTTCTTCTTTTTTTTTTCTTTCTTTTATTTTCCTCAGTCTAAGTCTTCAAGTTATAACATTGCCATGGAAAGCAGCTGCACTACTACATGAGTTTTATACTACATGCAGGTATCACTACATACTCTGGGGGCAGACAAAGGACAGAAGTAGACATGACAGGTCGGACACTTCTAGTAGGTCTAAATATAGCCTTTACTTCTCTCCATTAAGCGTATGGGAAAACAGCCTCTGGTGCAGCCCGGGCTGGCTATTAGATCTGACTAATAGACAGTTTAACTTGCTCAGCACACTGCTGAATCCTAAATCCACATTGTGCACCACCACAGGTAGTCTGAATTTGGCTCTTCCCTCCATGACATCCTGAAGTGCTTTGTATAAGAAACATTTTCTTTCTGTACTAGGTTTCTTTTAAGGTTCCAGAATTGTTTTGCAAACTTCATAAAGCTCATAAAGTACCTGCAAAATCAATAAATATATTTTAAAATAATCACAATTCAATTATTGCAGGCATCATTGCTTCTATCACTTAGATTCATCCCAGAAGTGGATGTACTATAATGTGTTTGTAGAGCAGTGCTACTCAATTGGCTGGGAAAGGATGTGCACAAGAAAGTCACATTTTTCCAACTGACAGCAAAGAAGGGTCTTGTTTTCAGAATGCAATCTCCAAAAATAAAAATGACTTGTAACATCAAGTCTTTCTTAGTAATCCAGTTTGTCTGAAATGATCAAGGGATCTTTTCAAGAATCTTCATTTTCTCTATAATCCAAAGAACCAAGCCCCTTTAGTGCATGGTTCTGTCCTGATCCAAAGGAAGGGCTTCCCAGTCGCCTGCCAACATCACTTCTGCAGCGTTTTCCTCAGTGGATTTTTCTGTGGCATGTCTTTGCCTATCAATACCTTCTGAGGCTGGATGGATCTCATGGCTCAAGATAGTCTGTTTTGTAATTTAGCACAAATTCCCTCTTCTGGCCTTGACATGAGGTCCTCAGAGAGAGAGGTAGAAGGCATCTCTTTGTATGTATTTTTCTCAGTAGCTAGCCAAGACTGGTTTCTGCTCCTCAAAGATAAGTAGTAAAAGGAGAGGATGAGACAAATCAGAATGAGAAGGAAAAATCATCCAAGCATATCCATGTGAAGGTTGTAGGTAATAAGCAGAAAGTGAGAAGAAGAAAGGGGTATAAAGTATACAGGCTCACTGAGTAGTGTTTGTCAGTATATTCACGCAATAGCCTCAGCATAAATACCTAAGAGATTAAGCAGACAAACTGGATATAGAGCAATCATAAGCACTTCTTCCCTAGCTTTCTTTTTCTTTCAGTTCACAGAACCCAAACAAATTCACTCTTTTCCAACTCAGCTATACAGAAGCCACTGTGCCCTGCTTGGAGTAGGCGTGGAGGCTACAGGTCACATGCAGACTCCTCCTTGGACACTTATGTAGCTTTGAGCACTGAATCCATCCTTGAATTTTGCCAGAGGCTGACATGACAAGGTGGGGAGCAGGAACCACAGCCTGTCTGCTGGCAGTCCAGACCATCTGGCTAGATGTGGAAGGGAACATACACACCAACCGGCAACAACACACAAGGATGCTCCTTGTGTATGTGTTGCGCAAAGCCCATTGCATTCTCAATGACTATGCCACATCATGAATCACTAGGCTCAGCCAGGCACTTGCTCTTGCTATGACTATGATTATTCAGCTTTTCCTTGGACGTGACCTAAAAACCATCTACGCAATGAGGTGTGTGTTCAAGGTAGGAAATGCTCATATGTCTCACTTACATATGAACTATAACAGAATTAAAAACAACATGGAAGGGAAGTTGTACTAATAATCATTTCTCACGTCACTGCATGCAGGGGTAGTATTAATAGTATGCCTAATATTTTTATTAACTCAGAAATGGTGCTCTGGAGTTCCATTACTAACAACAGTGCTGAACTGTTATGTAGACAAAGCTTCAGGCCAAAAAAGATGAGTGGTGCAGTTTATGTTACATTTTGTGGAACAAAGACAACTCTAGCCTTCCTTTAAGCCCCACTCTAGGGCTGACTTCTTTTTTTGTCCTTTAGATGCAGCATGCTATCCTTCTTCCTGCTGTGGCTGATACAAGTTTAGCAGTAGCAGAAGTTACAATGTACTTAGAGATCCAGGGAAAACATTAAGATCCAGCTGCAGGCTCAGCTGTGGTGTACTTGTGCAAGGTGTAAGTTTCTTGAACTGGTTGCCTGCAGTCGGAGAGCGAATACGTCAGTGTGATGTTGAACCTCAGCCTTTAAAGGCAGGCTGGGGGCTACAAGTCCAAAGAATACTGAAAGCTGCAAAGGGCCTCCAAGCTGCACAGAAATACAGATGGGCCCCTGCCTCCGGCTGGCTCTTCTGAGACAGAAATGTCCCAGGAACAGGACTCTCCCGGAGATGGTCTTTCTCTCTGGAATCTTTCTCGTGTGTTTCCCAAGAAAGGAATCTGTCCGGACACAGGTTTTGCATGTCAGCTGAGCAAAAACCAAGCATTACAGTTCCACCTCTCCACCATCACCCCTAGTCTATTGCTTCCAGTGGGCTTTATAAATATTATTCCTTCAAAAAGAAGCTTTTAAGAGCACTTTTTCCTCAGTGTGTGCTGAAAACTGGAGTTAGCTAAGAACTAACCAAAAGAAATACCCCCAGCAGCTTGTGAATACTTGGGATCTGCATGGTTTCCAGCTCAGGTGGAATTCACAGGCCTCAAAATTTGTGTCTGAATTGATTTGATGGGCCCCTAGAGTCTGAGGTTGAGAGCAGCACCCTGTATCTATCCACAGATACATGTATTCTTTCAGAGTTTAAATTTTCCTTCAGCTCTGGTTGCGTAGCTGCCACAGTATGCACAGACACAGTTAGCAGAATTAGTTGCTGCAATAGGAATTTGCTGTAGTGACATGTGAGCCACAATCGATTCTAATTCATTCTTTCTTAGCCGTATGGACTCCTCAGTGCTGGAATAAAGGATTGTAAAAATCCATTTTTGTCATTAAAGTAAAAGCTCTGCCTATGAATATGAACACAAAGCACTGCTGCTATAAAAGAAGCAGCCATTTTACATTGTCACATCTAGAAAAGAATTTGACTTCCCAGAGTGAGAGAATGTATCACAGGACAGTTATGGATTTTATCCGGGCTAGCATCTTCAGCAATAAAGTAGTGGATGTTATCCTTAGAGACAGGTTCTACCACTTTAATTACATTGGTAGTGTGGTACAACTCTGAGTGTAGAAAAGCTATGATATATTTTGAGATCTTGTTTGAGCTACTGCATTCCCATGTCCTAGCTTTACACAGTTTTTCCCAACCTCCACGAATCAGGCTGAGTTATTACCTGATGATAACTTAGATGAAGGCAGAGTTTGTAAGTGATGCATGCAGAGAGTGGTTTGTATGTTTTGGGAAGGTGCTCTGTAACTCAGATCCACTGCTTCATTTCTTACTTGTAAATAGCAAAACTATTTGTTATTCAGTTTTCAAAGACAGCAAAATGTGTCGGCCTGTCACACTCTGTAAGTTGGCTGTCAATAAGAACTTCTGAAACAGCCCATCTTCCTTTACTGGCTAGGAAACAACAACTACCAAAAAATAAACACTTGGCTTTTATGTTCTTTGGGAAAAAAGAAAGCAAGAACAACAAATTTGAGCATTAGCTTTCTCCATGGAGACTCTTTTACRTGCTGGCACTTACAAACTTTGGAATACTACCTTATTCTGGCTTCATTCACTATATCACCATTAAGTTTGTACTCTGGATGGCATGGTTAAATTGCTGTGAATGCTATAGTTAAATTATTAATGTTGCCTTTGTTGCCAATCCTGTACTGATTGCTTGTTACCTTGGTTTGTGTGGCTGGTTACAGTTCACTGCCTTTTGTCCCTGTCTTCCCAGGGTACTAGCTGTAACCAATTATCAAGTCTGACACTTTTTTGTTGATCTTCCTAGTTATTAAGCAGCTCTCTTAGCTTTCCCTTTGATGTCACAGTGACAGTGCTAATGTAAAGTGCCTGGATTGGACCTGGAGTATGGAAGCTCCACTGAGGAAGCACAGATCAGTCTGCAGCACAGTGGGTTTCTCTGCTTTGCCATGTCAAACCTTGGCTGAGATGCCAAAGTGGACTAATTAATGCTAATTCTGTTGCTGTCATCTACACTCAGGGAGGTAAACTCATACCAGACAACTGAAGTCATGCTATCAACTTTTCCTTGTTCCCATGCAGGCCCTCTGGATTTGAACCAGCAGCCTACAGCTGAAAGAATCTATAGCCAGTATAAATTCCTAGGGCTCTCTACTGCCTTTGCCATGGATGTTTCAGCAGTGTCCAAAAATAAGTCAATAAACTGGTGGACAGAGCCAGTGGGGAACTGAAGGTTTTTTTTTGTTTTGCTTTGGTGTTTTTTTTTGTTTGTTTGTTTTTAAGGCTATTCAGCATTACAATAATTCTAGTTCCCAGTGAGAATAAAAACTACTTCCATAATAACCATTTCCCACAATTGCAAATTCCCCCCCCCAAAAAAAAAAAAATTAAAAAATCAGTTTGGAACATTTTAAAGTATTTTGCTCTGATTTGTTTCCCTTTGGTTTTATGTGACATTCAGTGTTGCAACAGTACATCTTTAATTTGTCTAATATCATATCCAAATAATATATAACATTCATTTATAATATTCTAAATAACCCATCAAAATTAAATGTTCCAGCATTATGAAAACAATACATTTTCAATTTTCCCTATAAAAAAGTCAAAAATGACCATCCCAATGGACTGGCAGGACCCTCCTGCCCCAAGGCAGGCTGAGGGAGACTGGCGCTACGCTGGAGCCCAAGAGACCGTAAGGAGGTGAGGTCACCCATAGCCCCATGCATGGAGACAAGTCGTGGGGATTGCCACTAACCACAGCCACCTTCTATTGGCAATGAAATGGTAGTGCTAAAAGGGTTGTTTCTGATTTGTGGTCCATGTAATGCCTGCTTCTTCCTTCCATGTGTTAAAAAACAATAACTCATGCTCAAAGTGGAAGAGGTTTGCTCTGAAGTAACTTTCCTTTGTCTACATATATACATATATCAATATAAAATACTCAATGGATTTAGATGATTTCCCCATCTTTGATACTCGGGGTGGGGGGGGTGGGGGGGAAGGGATTTTAGTGAAACCCCAAACTGGCTTTTTTGCTTTCCCAGCTAATGATGTTTTTCCTTGGTTTGTGTTAAAAAACAATAACTCATGCTCAAAGTGGAAGAGGTTTGCTCTGAAGTAACTTTCCTTTGTCTACATATATACATATATCAATATAAAATACTCAATGGATTTAGATGATTTCCCCATCTTTGATACTCGGGGTGGGGGGGTGGGGGGGGAAGGGATTTTAGTGAAACCCCAAACTGGCTTTTTTGCTTTCCCAGCTAATGATGTTTTTCCTTGGTTTATTTTGGAAACCAAAACTGGCAGCATCTGTCAAAACCAGGACACATGCAATGCTAGGAAGGAGGATAATCAGTTTACCAGAGCAAAGAGCACATGTACGCACAMACACTAACATCTCTGCTGTCTCAGGAATGCACCCCAAAGCAGCCCATGCCAACCAAGAGGCGGCTCACTCTTCCCTTTCCCATCAGACCACCCACAATCTCCGAGTCTCTAGAACGTCCCACTGGAGTTGGTCCGCTGCCTGTCCCTACATTGTTCTTGTCTTTGAAGGAACCTCACCAGGGGAAGCTTTCATAWCAAGTGTGTTAGACAAGTCAGACTACTTTACTTCAAAGTTTGAGTGAACATGAAAATTAACAAGAGCAACAACTTAACAGGCAGCAGACAGATGTATTGCCTCCAGCTACTAAGACACTATCAAAGGTCCACTGCTTGACATCTGTGTCCATAGGATGTCCTTTGCTTTAGATGTTAAAGCAGATGCCAGACCTTCTTGGATCTTTGAGGAGAAAGCAAACCTTTATGCTTGGCTGCTCCCTATGTCTTAGATGCACTTCCTTAATATCTTGTCTCTACCACAATTTACTGCTTTATAAGGGATGACAGCACCAATAAGTCAAGAAGCACTTTGCTTTGGCTTTTTCTGAGGAATGGTTGTCATCTGAAGTCTTTTACTTTCTGCACCTTTGGCAGAGGAACTTCTAGTGTTAAAGTAGGAGCAAGGAGAACATTTACTTGCAAAGAGGCAGGAGTAGGGATTCATCTCAGAGGTAATATCGGTTTTGTCCACACCACAGAGAAGAACCAAGCTGGAATAGATGGTTAACAAGGTACTGTTGAATTAGCAATGATCACAGTTTCTTTCAATGAAAGGAAAGAGCAAATGATATTCAGTATTCCTCAGTCGATGTTACATGCTACATTGCAGCAGGCAGTCCATTCCCTCCCATGCTGACAGACAAACAGGAGCTCAGGGGAGCTATTCTGCTCTGTGCAGCAAAAAATGTAGATAACAGCTCCTCTGCAGCCCCAGAGAGCGCTGGGCTGAGGCCCCTGCTAGCCTGAGTCGAGATACCTCTGGCAAGACTAAACAAGAGGTCTGCACTGGGTTTGGAGAAAAGTTTCTTCTCTTCTTCTCTACTTTTTGAAAGAAGAACAGGCTGAACTTTATGACAGAAGAAAATGTTCCTGTCCAGGAAAAAAAACTCATTATAATATGGCTTTCTATGTAAAAAGTAATCTTCAATTACACTTTTATAAGAAGTGGAGCAAAACTGAAGCATTTAATTTCATTTTAAATGGGAATTTTCATTTCATTTTTACTCTTGAAAACAGTTTGTCTTTTAAATATTTTTATAGCTTTGTTTTCAAAGGAAACATTTATGATTTATAGAATCATACTGTCTGCACACCTATTTTGTCTGCTTACCTCTCCCTTCCTTATGTTCTGAATCTCTTGTCTGAGTTCAGATAAATTTGACAAAGATACATAGCCCTCAGAGGTAATGAAGGCTCCACAGACTTCTTGTCTATCTTCAGAATAGCCTTTGGGCGGCTGCACAGAAAGAGCAAGGCCTGATCAGCGCCTCTGTGAAGAAGAGGCAGCAGAGAAAGTTCAGCCATCAGACATCAAAGGATTCACACAAGAAACAGATATTATAAATGTTCCAGCATTGGGAGATTTTCCATCAGAGCTCTAAACAACCATAAGGTTCAAATCCACATGAAAAAAGCTGCACCAAGTCTACAGCTTACAGAACTGTTTTTCCCCTTTTCATCATATTTTTTCTATCACTGAGTGTATTACAAGGATGAAAGATATGCAGTGGTCCCTTTTCTCCAGTTTCCTTTCTTTCTCCACTTGTTATTTTTCAAAACTCAGCTCAGCCATGGACAAGTTTCCTAGTGGAAAAAGGGAGCATGAAGGTCTGTAATTCTGATGCTTGCTATCTTTTTCAAAAGTAAGGAATGTTTGTGAAAATAGACTTAGAAAAAAGTAAGATTTGACTCACAGGATATCGTTCTTTTTTTTTACCTTAGGAAAAAGGTAAAAGTTCTAGAAGAAAAAGCAAAATAAAAATACTAAATTTCTAAAACAAAACAAGATAATGGGAGAAATGAAAAAGGTCTCTTTGAACCCCTTAAAGGGGAAATAATTCAAAATTTCTATTTTTTGTTTTGATATGTTTTAAACAATAAAGTTAAAATGTCCAAGAACCTGGTGATAAAATAGAAAGCCTCATTTCCCATACATATGCAGAAGCATCCCCTATAATATGTTGCCTATGATAGGCTGCTTTTTTAACATGCATGCTTATCAGTGACACCTGAAATCCGTAAGTGCAGTTTTCAGTTCCTGAAGGCAATTTGTTACAAGTATGTATGTTGATTATGGCTAACATATTTATATCTTAATTTTCAGTGCCCAAAAGGCACCTAAGTCTTGCTCTATAAATAACACTTAAATACAATCTCATTGGATGCTAACAGCTGTTTTGCTATTAGCTTCTCTTGGGCCAAGAAGGCAATGAAGATTTTAATTATGCAGGTCATTTGTGGAAAGCCTTCTGAGGGCCCAGCAAGATATGTCCAGCCTATTGCAATTTTCATGTTTTCACATATCTGAATACAAGCCAATTTTTTTTTTCCTGTTATGAGGATAACCGATTCACTTTTGGACCTAAGCAAGGACTGAGATATTTAACTAAAGATTTACTTGATTTCTGTTTGTCTGCTCTTCTGGGTGTCATTTTTTCTTCCCCCCCTTTTTTTTTTCCTCGGGAATAAGAATATCCGTTGTCTTAAAGATAACCTCAGTTTTCTCAAACCAGCAAATCTGGATAGCCTGGTGAGATTATTTTCTAGGAAACAATGAAGTGCAGAGTGCAAATGGAATTGCTTTAACAGCTATCAGGACAAGATCTGCGTGAAATTTCCTCCAGTGTCTCAGCTGTTCTCACTATATGCCAAATCACGGTTTCAGATGGCTGAAATAGATTTCTCTCTTCAAATTTTTATTTAGCCACTAAGGAAATTCTGTCCTTTGTGGAGGCAATGGCTCTTTCACTAGTCATATACAAATTCTAGGGTTTGGACTTACAGAACAAAACCGAAAGATGTTTCAGAAGAAAAAAGGTGCGTGTCTTGGAAAAGCACTGTCCTGAGCCAACTGGCTTGGCTCCTGCTGTGAGCTGTTTTTTGGGAAAGCAGAATCAGGTAGTATGCCCATGGCTGATGTTCAGGATTTTCCTCTCTGATGTTGCATTGAGAGCAAAAAATATGATGTAAAAATTGAAATTCCTGAGTGCCAGGTGTAAGCACTTCATCTGTAAACTCTAAGTTCACTTCAGCCTCACGGTTTTATTTTTTAAACTGTCCTTCTAGAGAGCCCCTTCTGGTAGTCTCATGCAGTGCTGATACACAGGTTATGAACTGCATGGGCCTTCCCACTCACACGGCCTCATCTGCACCCCTCCGTTGGGAAAACTCAACATCGCAAATCACAGGGGCCCTGCCAGTGCCTCACAGTCCTGCCCTGTGCTCTGAAATTCTGGACTGGTGTCATGGGCAACATTCATCCTGCCACCACTGAGTTATTACCTGACATTTAGCAAGTCACCAAGGTAAAGCAGGCTTGAGCTTGTGCCTGCCAGTTCACGGAGGTTCGTTGAGCCTCAGCAAGCTCCCAGAGCTTGGGATGGCCCTGACCTGCCTTGAAACCACTGAGGAGGGGTGGTGTGATAGGGCATGCCTACATCCCACCTAGCACTGGAGAAGAGCTACAATTGCAAGTGAATAACAGGGGCTCCCCATTGCTGCAGCAAGCGTGGGTAATCTTTGGTGCAGGGGGAGCCCCTGTGGTTGTCCATGCAGACATTCTGTCACAAGCTCACAGTGGGTCCCTCAGATACAGGGCACATACTCAGTGGCATGACATGGTCCACAGATAGCCCACACAGAGATGCAACAAGCCCATGAATTTTTGCTCAGTTCTGCTGAGCACTGTATGGCTAGGAAGTGTGCGACTTACAACGGTACTCTGGGTTCGGGGGTGGTTTCTGTGTCCATGTGTCCACCAGCACCATTTCAAGAATATCTTCAAAGAGCTTTCAAATGGTAGTGGCTTTTAATTGCTACCTCTCCGTATTGGATTTGAACTGGTGACCCAGGGGTGAAAGGAGCCATTCCAGATCCCATTACCCATCCCCTGAGTCCGCCAGTCCCTGAAGAATGTCACTCATTAACAGAACTGCTTTTTTGCTGACCATGTCTTTCTAAGCGCCTCATAACCTACATGCAATTACAATATTTTTCCCATTCTCACTGTATGTATGTCAGATACTTACATATCTCCAGTTATTTGCTAGCTAGCCTCATAGGAGTTGTGTAAATGGCATTATCAAAATTCTATCTCCCTGATTCATTATTTCCAATCTTATAAAATAGCTGAGTTAGTGAAGACACTATCAAAGAGGTTTTTAAATAAACATGCTTAATCTTCTGGAGATTAAAAGAGACAGTATGGGTGACATATGATGATTATTTTACCCCAAAGCCATCAGAAATATAACGTACAAGAAAAACACATTAAACAAATAGGCACAATAGAGAGCATTTCCATGAGAAGATAATCACATTGCAGGATTTGATTCAACACAGTGGCCTAAAAATTACCCTATATGAAAAGTAAAATGAAAGAGGACTATAAAAAAAAAAATACAGATCTATACCCCACGGCCTTCTTTAAAAAAAAAAAAAAAAAAAAAAAAAAAAAAAAAAAAAAAAAAAAAAAAAAACAGATCTATACCCCACGGCCTTCTTTAAAAAAAAAAAAAAAGAAAGAAATACAGTTAATATCCAAACTCATTTCATTTTAAATTACTACCTAAGATTTTAATAAGTTCAACAGGCACAAAAATTAAAAAAAAATTAAGAAGCTAGGAAGAAAAAAGTAAGGTGCTTAGCTTCTAGCATGATGCAAATTTTTATTGATAAGACTAAAATGATTAGGCAATGTGTTTCTAACCAGATATCAAGAAAACACCACTGAATTTCTGATTATCTTAATGTTTTTCACAGAAATATACATATGTAAAAAAAACACAAGGCTTGTCAGTGCAGAAATTCATGGGAAGTAGTGTAAATTCTACTCTCTAGAAAAAGGAATTCATTTAATAAATCACAAATCCTTCTGCTGTTCATCCTGGCTGCAAAGGGATGGCTGATGCAAAATAATGCCCAATTTTCATACACCATACTGGGCTATTAGATGTACAGATGCTAATAGGTTCTGTCCAGATCCTCTGTTGGTGTAACTGGCATAAATCAAGTGAAGTTAACTGAGCTATGCAGATTTACCCAGGTAGCTGGGAGAAAATCAGATATTCATTTATAGTATGTCTGAGAAGCCAGGAGAAGGGTATTTTAAGGCATATTGTGTTCTTTGAAGTTAGGAACCTGATTAACTCCTTCCAGCAGATGCAGCCTCTTTGTGACTTTGTGACTTTTCACTGACTAAATATTTGGACTAATACTCTGTAGGGCCCATGCTTCCTGCCAGACTTCCACTGAGAGAGGATCACGTTTATACTGTGTAATTATTCTGTTAATTAAAATTCCACACATTTCAGTCATATGCACTGTGGCATTTCATTTGCCCCAAATCATTCTACAAGTGAAAAGAGCCAAAGTAGGAAAAAATTCAGAAATGCTACCTGGATATAAGCTTTCACTAAATGATTTGGGTCAGGCCTCTTGCCAGCTGATAGTCCACATCATTGCCATCTGAGCAGCATTTCTCCTAACCTAAGAAAACTGAATGTTTTCTAGACAGTCAAAGCCAGTGGTCCAAAAGACCCACAGATTGCTCATAGTACTTGGGAAAGGAAGAGCTTTGCCTGGCAGGCTGTGCAAGAATTCCTGCCCCTCTGAAGAAGTGAGCTGAAATTTGGCACCCCAAAGCATTTTGGTTTAATCAAATTTGCTAAGTTAGCCTCAAGGGACGGCATTTCCATTCTCTCTCCTCCTCTTCCACTCCAAACCCAGGACAACACCGTTAATATTGTTTGCTAACTTGGCATTATATTAAAAGCCTCACCTCATGTAGGAGTTCCACCACAGATTTTGTATCAGCCACCACCTATGCTGCGTCCAAACCAACCACAGGAGAGAAATAAGCAGCACCTCCTTTTTGCTTGAAGCCAAGGACAAAAGGCTCCATCTATTCAACTTATTCCAGCACAGGTCATATGACAGATGCATTTTGTATCAGTCAGTGGGCAGACTTTCAGCCAGTGCTGGAAAGTTAGCAGTTACAGAGACGATTGCAAGCTGATCTAATGCCTCAGCTCTCAGCTAGCTCAGAGGCCAGATTCATCTCTGTTGGGCTAAAAGAGTGCCCCCTGAAGTCAATGGTAYGTATTGACATCAGTAAGAGTTGGATCAGGGCCCCAAATATCCAGAATTCCCAATTTGTAGGTAGGCTTAAATACAAGGAGAACACAAGACCTCATGACTTTTGGACAATATTTGTTTTAATGCCCAAAACGTCTAGAAAACAAAGTTGTTCAGACTTGATAAATGCTCCTTGCAAATGATGATTACACTATACTCCTAGTGTACCGGATATTTGATGCTACTAGGCCAGATAATTCATGATGGCTAGTGTCTTGCTTCCCTAGTAACCAGAGGAAATCGTCACAGATACAAAGTGCACTACAGAATCTGGCCCTCTATGTTTAGTGTCAAAATTTAAATTTCCTGTTGTTCTGTAGCTGTATAGTACAAACAGTACTTCTCAGAAGTAGTAAAATACATCAGCTTCTTGTTGGCATGAAAAAAAAAAAGAATACCAGCTGTTCGATATTCAAACATGACAGTCACATATTTGCATTGACACAAATGAGAAAGGTTTCTCAGTCATTTCAATAGGAACTTGGATGAAAGAAACAGATCTAAAGGTTTCTTCTACTGCTTTTTAAACACTGCCTGTGAGATACTTTTCTGCCTTTTTTTTTTAAGCTTATCAATAGGTATTTCAGAGTTTTTTACTTTTATGTTTAACACATCTTTTTTAAAAGGGAGCACAATCAAGTTCTTAAGAATGCTACTTAAAGGTACAGTAGTACAAAAAGGCAAAGGCAGCCGTGGACTGGAGGGAAAGTTCTCAAAAGCTCATGGGAAATGACAGGGATGGAAGGTTGATTTTTCCATGGAAAGCTGATCCCTGACACCTTCCAGGCTACAAGCAGCTGGTGTAGACTGTAGCCTTTTACAGGGCACCAGGCAGTGCTCTGGACTAGAATAGGTCTTCTGTTACCTCTGCTGAAGACAAGCCCAAGACTGTCCAATACTACTGTTGCACATCAAAATGATAGCCCCATGTTCTGTTTTTCCCTTAGAAATACTTGAGTTCATTTTTTCCACCTTTTAATCAGGCATCATGTCTCTTTTGGCTAAAACTTAACCTAAGGGAAAATCTGAGCACAAGCTGAGGAGAAGAATCCTACCTGACTTCAGTCAGAGTGGTTTTCTTCTTGATTTGAGGCAAGAGGTAGTTTGATCTTGACAATATTGTACTATAACCTCCTCTCAAATCAGGATGCTCTGAATTCTTCCACTTTTCTCTCTTCAGGTCTTCAGTAAGTGGGTCAGGTTTGGAATATGATTAGCAATCTGTACAAAAATATGCAGCTAGGAATAAAAGAGGCAATTAGAGTTATGTTCAGGTAAGCATGCCACTATAAAATAGTAGGAATTCAAATAATTATACAGTTCAAGGACAATACATGCTAGTGTTTCCCTTGAGAATCTTCAGTTCATCTCCTGGCCCTTATTTCTAATTAATCCTTGAATCCTTTTGTCGGTTAATACAGTTAACAATAGGTTTAGACCCTCTGTTCTGTTAAGCCAATTGGATTTGTAGAACTTGTCTTTCTTTGCTATGACCAGAAGGGGTCTGAGGAAAACCTGCTGTCCTCTTAAACCTTAGGTAATTCTACTACTAGACAATGACATTCATACACATATGAGGACACCAGGGAGAGGAAATATGTTTAGTTCAGTATTTCTTCAAATATATACCATTTACAGCAACAAGCATTTCTGAAAAACTTCCCCCTTGCAACTTGCTATCTTCACACTATACTGTTACTATCCAAAACAAATACCACCAGCACATCTTGTAAGGTATAGAATATCCTTGCAACAACTTAGCATTAGATTTATAACCAAAAATGAATATGTAAAAATAATGCTTTCCTCACAGGTATGCACAGAAAAAAAGATTCTGTAAGATAAGACTGCATTCTGCATAAGACATTTGTTCCTTTGCTTTTCTCTTATTTTGCTAGCCTTCTGCTATTTTGGCTTTTCCAGGTCTATCCAGCCAGATCTGAGTCAGAACTGCATAGATCCTGCTCTCCCTGCCTCTCACACACAACCTTTGCCATACATATTCCTTAGTTCTCTGAGTTTTTGATTACAGACATCATAGTCACATATACGGTTTAGACTTTGCTTTACTCACCTGCAAACTTATACTCAGGACCTGATGTACTTCCATTCTCTTCCTTATCACAGGCAAACTTTATATGTAATATTCAGTCCCTTTCTCCCTTTCATCTACCCATTTTTAGTGTCTGTTCTTTCCATGCTCACAGTGTTGTCCAGTCCTTAGCTGTGTTACCCAAAGAGTCTCACTGGGGAATCACAACGGGCAACACTGACTGGCAACACCTCTTCTACTTTCCAGTGTCCTACCAACCTAAGCACCAGGGCTGAACTATTTCAGCTTTCCACCGGCTGTCTTGTGTTAAAAGCTTCCTGGATCATGTCCTTTACCTCTAGATAATTACTTGCAGCTGAGTTTTTGCCTTCCCTTGAATCTCTCTCCCATCAACACCAAGAGACAGAATGAAAAACAGTGAATGAATACCTCCATTAGATTTGTGTTTCTCAAAACGAGACTCATCAGAAGATGTTACTTATTCTCCTTTCTGCAGAATCTCAGAAGCTTTTCAGACGGATGCTTTTGTTTTGCTTGCAAGTGGAGAGCCCATGTTTTTTGGTTTCAAGAAAAAAATACAGTAAAATGAGACTAGCTATTTTTAGTTAAGAGCTGGTTATAGAAAATAAATGCTGAAAATTCAGAAACAAAAGAGCCATTTTTTAAAAGGAATTTTGATTAAAACTATATTCCCACTGTCCTCTGTCACTTTGTGTCCATGTCTTCTGTGGTTCATTTCTGTATTTTCAAAAACACTGCACTGTAGTGCAGCGAAGAACTTATCAGGTGAAAACCTTCATCTGTGTGGTTATACATTCAAAATGTGTGACCGCAGAGTGGAAGCCTGAAATGAAAGGGCTTATTAATAACATTTTTTATTCATACAGCACTAAGAAAAGACTTCATTTGTTCATCCCTTGATCATCTTTTTCTTTTCAATTACCTTCTTGAAAAGGAAGTTTAACATCATCTCTGGATTCCAGCAGGTCTCCAGTTAAAAAGAAAACAAAACAAAACATTTTCAATTTTGGGCTAGTTTTCCTGTGACTATTTCCCCATCATTTTATTTCCTTATTGATAAAGCACCTGGTATCTAGTAACTCAAATCTAGAAAACCTCATTTTTGTGGGGCCAATAAGCTTCCCTCCCGATACCCCCACACTGGCAGCCTAATATCAGCATCTCTCTGGGTCTGGAACCTCCTGTGTCGGCAAAGCCCATTAGAGGTGATCTGACACCCAGGTTCACCGAGCGTTAGAGAGGCCACCACTTCTGCTGCTCTCAGGAGGCCAGGGAGCCTCCTTGGAGTCTGTTTTCAAAGGTGCCCCTCTACAGAGATTGCCCCAGCTGCAGGCATGTGTTGCAGCAGTGATCTGTGTGATCCTCCCACCACACGACTCCAGCCACGGTGGTGCAGCCATAGAACAAGAGAGCTCAGGGTGAGGTTATGGAGCAGACCTGATCCTACCCCAGGGATGTCCTTCTCCCCCATTCTCCCCTGTCTCTCTGCTTCTCCTCCTCCTTTTGCCCCCACCAACACATCCCTTTTTTTTTTCTTCTAAGTTTCCAGAGGTTTGTGCCCTGTAGTAAGAAAAAGTTAGGCAGCTATAAATGTGTAAAAGCAGCAATCTTTTGGGTGGTGCTGTAAGGTCTCCAAAGAGAATTTACCATTCTCTTAATCAACAAGGTGAAAGTGATCATCACATGTTTGGGATCGGTCCAGGTACCCTTCAGACATTGTGCATTACTCCCTTGTTCGTACGTACTAAATGGAAGAATAGTCCATTTAGAGAAGAGCCTAATGCAGTTTGAAAGTCAGATATTCTCAGTACATCTCAGCATCTTGTGCCACTTCATCTAAAACACGACTTTGTACACTTGGCTGCCTGGCCAAGCTTACACTTTCTCACCTACCTCAGAAATCTCGTTCATCAGTCTTTGAAATGTTCTGAGCGTCAGCATGGTGAGTGAGAAAGGGGCAGGAAACCAGCTGATTTGTGATGGATTATTCTGTTTCCTCTCTGATTATGCTTTGTCAAGTCAAGAAGGTCTGTTATGGGAGAGTTTCAGATAACTACCTTCTTTACAGAGATACAGAGACAATCTAGATTTTCTTGGCTATGGACTCGTCACATTAATAGATTTGGCACCCTAAAGTAGGGAAATGCATGCTTAAGCAGCTATTTTAATGACTTTATAATTCTATCTCACTTTTATTTTCTTTGATTTTTCCTTAAATCTGGTACTTTAACAAGTAACCCACCTCCTCTTTGCAAGTCATAGAGCTATTATTTTTTAACAAAGCCAGCTGATTGCTGCCAGCCTTCTATTTAGCAGCTATTTCAAGTATTTATCCCACTCAACTGCTATTGAAGGCTTATAACATTGCCTGTAAAGAAAGATATAGCTGCACATTGAGCAGGTTGGTGTCACCACTCAGCAATTTTACCTAATCTCCCTTTGCTCCTTAGTCCAGTGTGCTGTAGGAAACCCAGATTTAAGTTTTTGTTCTACTTCAGCCCAAGAAACAATAACTTTCTCTGTCATCAAGCCACAGGCAAGGCTGGGATGAAGCACCTCATCCTTTCATTTGTATATAAACAAGGACAGCATATACAAGGATGGCACTACTACAGAAAGAAGTAGTGCCAGTGTTCCTTGCTTTGGTTGTTCATTTCCAGCCTTTCCTATGTGCTGCCACAAGTGTTTAAGGTGCCACACAGAAACCTGCACCAGGGAATTAATCTGAGTAAAAACTGATCCAACATAAAGAAAAGAAAAATAGCTTTAACCTATATCACTTCTCTCACTTTACCTTTAATGCTGCTGCGTCGGGGTAAATTTCACCCAGGCTATTGCTGAGCACAGTCTGACCAGAATACTTAATGCATACACAATTTCTATGCTTAAAAGTACCCTTTCATTTTGACAACAAGCTTGTCTGAATCCTATTTGTAAAAGCAATTTGGTCCTGTGGTTACATGCCAACAGGAATGAAAGACAAACCCTGAGTATAAAAATTGCCCCAAGAAGCCAACCAGAGCATGGTAAGATCATCAAAAAATCCCTGCACCTTCTTGTTTCCTGACATTGGGTGTCATTGGAGTTCCATGCTCACTTTGCTCTGAGGAAGCTGAGATAAATGACACTAAAACATCAAATTAATTGCTTTGCAGTCAACAGCCCCTCTGCCAGGTGTATTGGATTACTCATTAGCTGACCATCATTTCTACAAGACTTTGCTTTCTAAATTACATTCAATTAATTCCAATTATCCTTAATTTGAACCTAAGACCCCTCTCCCCAAGACATTATCCACTAAAGAAGTTTTGTCATTAATCTCTTTCATATTTCTTTATGTGCTGTCCTGCGTAATACAAGCAAGAGTGCATCATTATACTATTCTCAGATACGCAAATCTGGATCTATATTGAATGAGCAGGTAAGACTAGTGTGTCTCATTACCCCCTCTGTATTTTTTTTTTTTTTTTTTACATTTGGAAAGTTAAAATGGCAATCTTGTTGTCAGAGGGTGAAAACAGTTTAAATACCAATCAAAGCATTTGACACAATTAATGTAGTTTGAACATTTTGGCGAGATCATTAAAAATGGAATTAGTTGTTGAGTGATAGCACAAATGTGGCATTCTAAAGGACTTCACATTTCTGGAGCTTATCTCATGCTCCACTGAAACTCATTAATGTATCTATACTGAAAGCTGTGATTTTAGAGAAGCTGAAATTAAGATTTTGCATGCCTATTTACATGCAAAGAAATTGAATTACCACTTGTTCCAAGAAATTCAGTTTGGCCAGTTGTTCATGTACAAGATAAATAACTAAACCTGTGGTGTGTTCTGTACATAACCAAGGTAGTTTTATATCCCAGAACCACGGAATCACTGAGGTTGGAAGGAACCCCTGGAGATCACCTGGTCCAACCTCCCTGCTCAAAGCAGGGTTAATTAGCGCAGGTTGCTCAGAGCTGTGTCCAGTTAGGCTTTGAGTATCTCCAAGGATGGAGACTCAACAGTTTCTCTGGGCAACTKTTTCCATTGTTTGACTGCCCTCACAGCAAAAAATTTCTCCTGATGTTTACACAGAATTTCCTGTATTTCAAGTTGTGCTCATTGCAACTCGTCCATTCACTAGATACCACTGAGAAAAGTCTGGCTCCATCTTCTTTACACCCTCACATCAGATATTTATATACATTGATAAGATACCCCTGAGCCTGCTCTTCTCCAGGCTGAACAGTCCCAGCTCTCTCAGCCACTCCTTGTATGAGAGGTGCTCCAGCCCCATAATCATCTTTGTTGCCCTTCACTGGACTCTTTCCAGCGGGTCCATGTCTCTCTTGTACTGGGGAGCCCAGAACTGAACCTAGTATGTGGGTATCCAGATGTGGTCTCACCACTCCTGAGCAGAGGGGAAGGATCACCTCCCTTGTCCTGCAGGCGACTTTCTGCCTAATGTAGCCCAGCACAAATTTTCAAGACAACTCAAGATTATCATCTGTAATCCCAGGGTTAGAATTAAGAGCCTGTAATAGACCTTGGTGGCTAGAAGTGAGGCACAACAATGTTTACATTTTATATGCCAGATTCTCACAAACTGCTGTACTCTGTATGGGGGATGTCTAAACAAAATAGGTTCTTCCTTTATCATGACGCTACCCACCAGAAGCAATTAAGGACATGTTAGGTAGTGGAGGAGTTTTCAGTCTCTCTTCAAAAAGCTTCCCATAGGAATGCTTTACATCCTGCTTCTGAAGCCAGCCCCAGCCTGTTTCTGAAGCACTGCCTGTAGTTTTCACAGAATCACAGAATCGCTGAGGTTGGAAGGGACCTCKGGAGATCATCTAGTCCAACCCCCCTGCTCAAGCAGGGTCACCTAGAGCACATTGCACAGGATTGCATCCAGGCGCSTTTTGAATATCTCCAGAGAAGGAGACTCCACAACCTCTCTGGGCAACCTGGTCCAATGCTCTGTCACCCTCACAGTGAAAAAGTTTTTCCTCATGTTCAGATGGAATTGTCTGTGTTTCAGTTTGTGCCCGTTGCCTCACATCCTGTCGCTCGGCACCACTGAAAAGAGTCTGGTCCCATCCTCTTGACACCCTCCCTTCAGATACTTGTACACATTGATAAGATCTCCTCTCAGCCTTCTCTTCTCCAGGCTAAACAGGCCCAGCTCTCTCAGCCTTTCCTCATAGCAGAGATGCTCCAGTCCCCTAATCATCTTAGTAGCCCTTTGCTGGACTTGCTCCAGTAGTGCCACATCCCTCTTGTACTGGGGAGCCCAGAACTGGACGCAGTACTCCAGATGTGACCTCGCCAGGGCTGAGTAGAGGGGGAGGATCACCTCCCTCGACCTGCTGGCAACACTCTTCCTGATGCAGCCCAGGATACCATTGGCCTTCTTGGCCACAAGGGCACATTGCTGCCTCATGCTTAACTTGGTGTCCACCAGCACCCCCAGGTCCTTCTCCGCAGAGCTGCTTTCCAGCAGGTCAACCCCCAGCCTGTACTGGTGCATGGGGTTATTCCTCCCCAGGTGCAGGACCCTGCACTTGCCTTTGTTGAACTTCATGAGGTTCCTCTCCGCCCACCTCTCCAGCCTGTCCAAGTCTCTTTGAATGGCAGCACAGCCCTCTGGGGTATCGGCCACTCCTCCCAGTTTTGTATCGTCGGCAAACTTGCTGAGGGTGCACTCTGTCCCTTCATCCAGGTCATTGATGAAGAAGTTGAACAAGACTGGACCCAGTACTGACCCCTGGGGGACACCGCTAGCTACAGGCCTCCAACTAGACTCTGTGCCACTGATCACAACTCTCTGAGCTCTCATTCAGGGCTCTATCTTTCTTGCCTTTAAAGGTCTGGTAAAAGGAAAAGATGAATTAGGTAACAGTGGTGGTGATAACAGTGGCATATATTTTTCACTTTGTATTTAATGTAAAATACAGAAGCATCCTGTAGAGTAAGTGCTGGTACCCAAGACTCTCTCCTTCTCCTGATGCCCCCCATCTTTCACCTACAACATTACCTTCCTTTTGATCATGCTTTTCCCCCACCTCTTTCTTCCTCTTTCAGTGAATTTTGAGTTTTCTTCTTCACAGTAAAATAACTTCAACATGAGAGGCAGTGAGTACCCCTCACTSCTACGGGGTGTTTAAGGCACATGGGAGTTGGGAGATGTAGGTTTGAACCTTCTCTGATCAAAGACTGAATTTAAGCTGGTTTCCCAGTTCTGTCCCTGAGGCACTGCCTTCTCACCATTAAAATAATGTTGTATTTTGCATTTGGGGGGAGCCCAGTACTCTTGGTATATGTTAGAAGAAATATGATAATATCTATTGGTCTGAATCACACAGGATGCTCAAGGGAAGAAGTTCAAAGTTTCTCAGTAGATATCCCTATTTTCCTTCCATCACTTAGAACCCTTTCCATGCCAAAGACTGTATAATACTGCCCCATGAAAAGCCCCCAATTCATGAATCATTTTTAATTATTAGGGCCAAAAGGCATCAGTAAGAACTGAGATACCATTGCCAAATGCAATAATGACAGCCAGATCTTTGTGCTGAATAGTTTACAACAAAATAGCAGTAGAAAGGAAACAGTATTGCACATTGTCTTTCAAAGAGGGGAATGGAGACATAGATAGATGAAATAATTTGTGTAAAGTCACACAGGTAGTATAACGCGCACCTGGAAAATGAAGCCAGCATTCAAGCCCTGAGGGTGCCTTAGCCCAAAGTCCTCAGCTCATCTGTTGGACTGACCTTTTCTGAACCATAGAAATACTTTTTCTGATTTTTCTGATGCTAAGGCAAAGAGTATAAAAACCAGGGAAGGCATAAAGCAATCCTTCCTCTAGAATCCCCTCCCAATTTCAGGCATAGCCATGGTGCCAAAAGAATGGACCAAAGGATCAACTGCAACCTAAAATTCAAATTCTGGTCTCTCCCTATCTCCAGAGTAGGAAAATTACTCCAAACTAGACTTCACTAGACTAAGATGACCCAGTCCAGGTGGCTGGTGCTCAGAAAGGGAGCAATGTTCAGTTCTGTCTGTGCACTTATGGGAAGTTACTTGAAATAGTGGCCCTGGGAGTCTCTCTCTCTCTCTCCTCTGCACCACAACTTGCCATGTTATTACCAGTGAATGCACTGGAAGTGGTGCTGGCCACATGACACTTTACCCATCTCTTCCTTGTGCTTCAGTTTTCCCGTTTCTTTGGAGTAGACAGAAGTCCTCAAAGTGATAGTGACATATATAAAATTAGATAAACTTTGTAACCTACAACATATCTATATACATACATTTTTATATATATATATATATATAWAAAAAATATCAGGGTGCTTTTATTTATTCTACTTCATATTTCATTTGCACTCTACAGTTTTCTTAATATATTCTCAAATATTTCCTGACTAGGGTTCTGAATGTCCCCTTAAATTCAAATGTCAGCGTATTTGTCCAGGCCTAGTTGCAGAACCAGCCAGCTGAGAAATGGAGCATGAATTCATTAGCAAATCATACCCGCCAGAACTGACCTTACAACCTACATGAATCAAAAAGGAAGACTTAGCTTGGCTGACTTCTTCAGTAGAAAAAGGAAGGCTAACCAATACAGTCAAAGAGGGCAAGATGCACAGAGAACAAAATTTTAGCATCAGTSTTGTAACATTAAATCAAAAACAACGGGAAGAAATATATAGAAATAAGTCTCAGAGACTATTCCATTAAGGTGACAGTTGTTTACTAGATTTAAAAAAAATCCACAGGTAGCCTTTGTCAGTATGAAATTGGAAAGTCATATAATGACACCCTATGCATTTTCACTTAAGGGAAGAAAGCATTTTGCAGCATAGAAGAAATTGCTGTAGTGACCCTGGGGAGCTGCCAGTGTTTCCTGGATGAGAACAATTAGGCAAAACAATATTGATAATTTTGCCACAGGTTTTAAATGATCTAGAAAGCAGAATACAAACTCTGCCTTAATAGAATCAACTTAGACTCTGCAACAGAATGGATTTTCAGTAAAATTCTATAGCAGCCAGGGCCACAAATGAGAAACCAACACACCTGCAAGAATAGATATGCATGAATCTTAATAGTGCAATTGAACTTCTGTTATCTGGGTTCAGAAGGGAATAGCATAGACCAGTGTTGCAAAGCACTCTGGCTGGCAGCTGTGTCACAACTAGCATTGTGGAGAGCCTGCAAGAGTAATAATGACCTATGCACAGTGCCTTTTCTTCCTTCCAGGGTCTCTTGACAAACACATTCGCATCACAACAAGCATTGCCCTGAGTCAATATTAACTCCACTTTACAGATAAAGAAGTAGAGGTCCATGACCTAACCCTGCGTACACAAGTCACTGGTAAAGTAGTCACCAAGAATGGTCCCTGTCGAATCTTGATTCCCACACAACTGTGCTTACAATGACTTTAGAAATTAGCAGCTTTATGAGCACCTCAGCCTCAAGTGTTGAAGCCCTTAAGAAAAGAAGATTTAAATATAGAAGGCAGGAAACAACAAGGAAAAGAACTGGAACAACTCGCTGCTCATCTGCGAACTCTGCAGGCATAAACTTGTTCAAATCCTCCTGCTCCTCAGCCATGGGCAGAGCCCTTGCTCAGGAGAACAACCCACAGCTGCTTGCAGTGAAAATGCCCGAAACATTCAGCTTGGTAGTACTCTATCCTATGCATTAGAGACCACAGTATGCACACGTCCTAGCTGGTTATAACTGCAGCGTGTTATGCAAATAATTGTGCCAGGATATTGCTGCCTGCTGCTGCCATGTGCCAGTGGAATAGGAGGCCGTGATGGATGCACTTGCCCTACCTGAGAGTGTGCCAGCCAGCCAGCACACTGAAGAGCTAGAACAACAGAACAGCACTTTCGAAGAGCTTTGGTTTTTTGTCAGGAGCAGTTCTTCTTTTCTCCTTTTTAACTAGATGACAGGGACCAGTTAAAGTAATGAGCCTCACAAAGTATTTCCCTTGGTTAATAGCATCCTGTATTAATGTTTGCAGAAGTGCAGCATTTGGGCCATAAGCTTTCTTGTTATATGTTAACATTTTGCAAGATGCTTCAACATGGTGTGAAGTTCTCCATCTATCAGACTGGTGCCTTTGTCAGGTATAATGCTTCCTTCTTGTTTTCCATGATTGGTGGTATCCCAGTGCTCCCAAGGAGGTGACCACCCAGACAGTGCAACTGTTACTGTCCAAGGCCCTAGTTCTGCTAGAAGAGCCATGAAGGTGTGAACCCCAGCCAGTCAGTTTCTCTTATGTGGACAGAGCCTAATTTTTCAGCCTGTATGTGTTCTAGACATGTGTGAAATGAATTTTTTGGTGGGGGAGGGTTAGGTTAAATGTATATATTCCCTTCAAGTTTGATCTCCATCAACCTGCTAAATCAATTTTGGAAAGCAAGCCACAAGTTTATTTTTTTTATACAGTTTGTTTTCATAACTGCTGTAATAAATAATGATGAAGAAATCCTCTCTGCTGAACTTGACAAGCTTCTGGTTACAAAAAAAAGTAACTATTGGCTTTGGCTTGGATGCTTCCAGCGTGTTCTAATTACAACTCTTATTATATTCTTGTAAAATGCCAGACTTCCAAATGTGTTGTAAATGCAAACAGTGAAAAGAGATTAAATGTGGAGATAGTGCCAAAAAACAAAGAGAGTTTATTAACTTCTTCAATTCCTGTTTCAGTGCTCAATCAGGCAGATGTCATGTCATTATGGAGGCAGGCCCTGGAATTTGGATCCAGCTCTGAATCTGCTTGCCTTCCAAATCGGGGATGTTACAGACCTGTGGCTGTGATTCAAGCCCATCACCGAAGTTAAGAAAAAAGGAACTGTTCTGCATTCCAGTCTCTAGCTTCAAGAATTATGCCTAATTTTTTCAAACTTTGGTGCCCAGTGGTGCCCTTGGGATGATATATGAGACTTGCTGAAGTTGGAGGACTGTGACAGAATAGATACCTCAGGTTCCAGTTGTAGACTTGTACTATAACTTTGCATTATGATTTGGGCCTCTACTTCTTTGTTATAATATATTCTGGTCAGCATTGCTGCCAGTGAAAACTGCTGGACATCTTGGTGGGAAGCCAGGATGATAATGGCCCAAGGCTCCCTCTCTGTTACCAGCTCTTGCCCAAGGAACACACTAGAACCAGGATGGACAAAGGAGCAGACATACAAGATAAACACTTTTTTTTTCTTTTAGCATAGTCCAGCACCCCAGGAGAGAACACCAAGCTAAAGAGAAAGGAGTCAAGAACTCTATCTACCTTGCAAAACTGACATGTCTTCAAACTTCCAAAAGGGATGAGGTCAGACTCAAGGTGGTCTAAGTCAGGACATTTGCTCTTTTGCTGAGGCTTGTGGCTTGTGCTATATTTCAGAAACAAAGTACTCAGGATCAAAGGATTTCTTCAAAGTGGGAACTATTATATTTCTTTGGAAGAAACCATTGTCTGAAATCAGACTGCAGACTCTAAGGATGTAAAAACAATGAGAACAAAGGCCTTTACACTACTTTGTGAAATTCAGTAGCTCTACTGCTCGCTCCAGCTTTTCACCTTATTTTAAGGTGCGTAAATATTTCTCTTTTAATCTCCATCCTTTCCTTGTTCCATTTCTCCTCAGTTTTAGACAGAGAATGCTAAGCACTCTGAGAGACTGCTGCTGGTGAAATATCATACTGGATGATCGAGCCCCAGTTGTCCTCCTTGGAAAAGAAGGGACTTAGAGCTCATATAAAAAGTGTTCAGTACTTGGTCAAACAGGTCATTGAGAAGTCAACAAAAGCATCCAAAACAGAGAACYGGAGTTCTAGCTCACCAGATCATCTTTACATCTGAAAATGACATGTCAATATTACAATGAAACCTTGCATTTATATATCACTTCCCATTAAACATCCCAGACCRTATGAAATGGTCTAACCTCACAACATCTGCACTAAGTAATGTTGGCATTATTATTCCTGTTTTACTTGCAAAGAGCTTGGACCTGTAAGGAATTGCCCAGATGACACTCCCCTGAAACCACTGGCAACAGTGGTCATATGGCACTTGGCAGGACAAGGTCCTAACTGATCTTGCCAAAGACCCAGAGAGGATCAGTGGAAGTGTCCAGAACATAAATTTTGAATGCAGAATGCAGTTCCATTCAGGAAAGTAATTAGATATGGCCTT
This sequence comes from Apteryx rowi, assembly GCF_003343035.1. Classification (NCBI taxonomy): domain Eukaryota; kingdom Metazoa; phylum Chordata; class Aves; order Apterygiformes; family Apterygidae; genus Apteryx; species Apteryx rowi. Next base: position 297,896 of record NW_020451141.1, read on the forward strand.
AAACTTGAGCATATGCTTACCTGTCTGCTGGAACTTCCTGACTCCCAGTTTCTGGCTTGAAGCAAGGGCAATTTCATCTTGGATCCTGCTGTTATCATTGAAGTCAGTGAGAGTTTTGCCATTAAATTCAATGTGATAAGTATCAGGCTCTTAATGCACACATTCATTTTTAATTGGCTAAAGTAAAAGAATTAGGCTATTGGTTTCTTTGCACTCACCTGAGATTTTTGCAAAACAATACCTTTCATTTTACTTCAGTGACCGCCAGCTGTCCTGTACAGTCTGTGCTTTTCTATCTCAAAGCTAAAAATAATGATAATAAAAAAATCTCTCCAAAGACATTTGCCAAGTTTGAGAGACTCCTTTTAACAGACAGTTGGTAACAGTTGCAAGTTGCTCACAACACTCTGAAACCAGCTATAGGCAAAGATTGAGTTTACTGAAGAAAATAAAATGACCACGATTATATTAAATTGCATTCTCTTATACTTGGAACTTGAAATTGGATCTGTGCTGAAAGAAACAGATAGTACATAGATGTTCATGTAATATACACTAATACTTGAAATTTAAACCCACAAATTATACTAGTCATCTTTACTTACGTAAGTAACTATTGATCACTTAATCATTTGTTAATGATCATATCAAGGCAAGATAACTATATGGTGAACACTACATTATTACCATAGACCTGTCCAAATCCCAATTTAAGTAAACTGATGATATTCCACCAAGCTACCTTTCCCTTATGTTTTTGATCTGATGTGCTGTTTTCTTCAGTTTAGCTCATAAGCTGTTATTTGGTGTTGCTATGCATTATTAAATACTTCAAGATGGCAGTTCTCACATCTTCATAGATCCTCCCTGGTGTAAAATAAAGTCATACCACTATTGTTCTGGGAACTGCACTGAGTAGCTTCAGGCTGAAAATTTGACCCACTGGGTTTAGATATACAAGAGAATTAATTGGTATATTGTAATAGCTGAGAGAGTAAACAAATGAAGAAAAAAAAATAACCACATTCTCATAGTAACTGTAATTGAACCTCACCGCAAAGCAGATGCATTTCTGATGTTTTTAAGAAGCTCCAGATTAAGGTCCTGACTGTAATGCCAGTGTATGGGATTAATTTGCTCCTCGCACAAGAAACCACAGCTTTGGTATTAATTTTCTAGAGAAACCTTTTTTAAACAAGAAGGATATACATGCGCTGTCCTCTTCAGAGCTTAGTAGCACCCTGAAGGATGGGCCAATGCTGAAGCAAGCTCTGAGGAGAGCCCACAGCTCCGCAGGGCACCGAGCACTCCCCATCTGATCTGAGGGGATGCTAATGGTACTCATCACCCCACAGGTATATGCCAGACTACAGCATAATGAGACAGCTTCCAGGAGTCTTTATTCTAAGTAAGTCACTGTCCAACAAATCAGGCTAAAACTCTCCACCACCTGTGTATCTCTGCACACACACATACATATGCACCTGCCAGCAAATTAAGTCACAGACCTACAGTATTTAATTTTATCCTTCTTCTCTGCAGAAGTCATTAACCAACCATTGTGTATGATACAAGGCCTGCCTTTTCTGATTATATTCCCTCCCTGCTTAACTTTGCTCTTTCAAAGGTTAATTTGTTTAAAAGTATTCATTTCCTAGCACATTCCTATACAAACAAAAAAGAACATTGTTAGAAACAGTTAAGTTTGAAACCATGGTAGCAGAGACCAGACAGCAACAAGTAAAACCCCTTAATTTCTATATAAAATATGATAGTCTGCATATGAAGAGCAGATWCAGCCAGTTCCCCACTGTCTTCTCATACGATTGCCTAATATCCTGCCCTGCCTAATTCTTCTTCTGTGCTCCCCCTGCTGCCAGTGGGCACAGGGAGGCAATATTAGCAGAAAATTCATCCCACCTTCTTCAGAAGATTCAATTCATGCCAGAGAGAAAGGCTCTGTTGTTTTTTAAAGGTGCTTGGCTCTCTCTACTGGTCACAGAGGGAGCCAAGATGACTTGCTTAGACTGGACACTTAACTTTTAAATAACTAAGTTTATGTGGGAAGAACCTCTCCCTAAACAATTTACTAAAAGGCACCCAGGGCCTTGGCATGAGGAATTAAATCTGCATTTCCCAGTCCTAGATAAGCACTTAGACCAAGAGATGATCCAGCCTGCTATTTATAAGAGTGAAAGAGATTTTTCAAAAAGGCAGCAGATACACCACATGCAGCTGCACAGTCAGTACTGTTCCTCAGCTCTACCTTCTCTCTTTGTGTCTTTGCTTGGGAAGAGAATTCCAAAAGATGGTAAGATGTCTTGGACAAGATCACATTGCAGTATCTCAGTTGTGAGGTCAAGCCCTTCAGAAGATCAGAAGGTTAAAAATAGTCCATTTGCATTGCTTCGGGATGAAGGGATACACAAAGGAGTAAATATCTCCTTGATACATGTGCACACCTTAAAACAAACCTTGTTGGAAGGCTTTGTCTGTATAATAAATAAGACTGCACTATTCCTGGTTCCATTTCAATGCTTTTTTTTTGGGGGGGGGGGGGGAGGGGGGGGATATAGAGTATACTGACTGTGAAACTAGAATGAAGTTGTATTCTCATTATTCCATTTGCTTCATACCTCACTGGTTTGTTGCATATATATCTAGCCACTGCTTGAAACGACCAGATATTATGTGAGGTCAACCTCTGAAGGAAGCAACAACTTGTATAATACTGATTCCTCTGATTTCCTGCAGAATCCCTCAAATCCCTCTCTTCAAAGGTATCATTTGCTATTGATCTCTACTGCAACAGAAAGCATATTCTAACATGCACACTGAAAAAAATCTGAAATTAAGAGCAGGCTGGAGAACAAGAATTCCCTTTTGCAAAAACAGGCTGAGATTTTGCCATTTGAACTTGTTCTGTACCTGACAAAAGGGAGAGGAGAAGTCATCCCACTAACCAATGTTCACAACATGCACCTGAGCTGCACAAGACCCAAGCAGACATCTCTTGCTGACTTGCCCATGGCAGGTTTCTGAGCCTGCCTTTCAGAYATGCTGGGGGCCAGCTCTGACTCCTACACTGGATTCAGTCTCTCAATACCTTCCATTAGAGCTCTTCTACTTTGTATACAAAATTGGCCCAGAAACACAATCAAGCAAAGCTAGGACTTGGTCTTTGATCTGCCACATCCCAGGCAAGAGCCCTAATCACCTGCCTGTGTTTAGTGAAAACTCCAGAAGAGACTAAGAGAAAGGCTGATTATAAAAACTGCTGGATGAAGATGCTATTTGACATTCAGAAGATGCAGGTAGAAAAATCTCCTCCTATCTAGGATTTTAATGTCAATTTCTTATATTTCAGGTGAGAATCTAAATAGTGGAATCCTGGTAATGCTGGAGTGAATCTGTATCTCTATCTAAGGACCCCACTGAAAAATGTCCTCTTTTGCTGAATCAATCTTTTTTGATGAGTATTCAGGTGTTTTAAAAGAACAGAAATAGTGCAAAAGTTCTGTGAGACATTGTGGTGTAGTTTTCAGTAGCCTCCTCTGGCAAATAATATATATAAATTTAAGTTGCCTAGAGCAGTGCAGTACTAGTTGAATAGCACAGAGTAAAAATGACATCAGCTCCCAGGATTTGCACGTAAGTCACCCTCCCCCATTTGGTCTTAAGCAAAGAGTTTGAGGGAGCCCAGACACTGGGAAAGGACCTCTGCAGTTTGTTCACATATCCCAAGAGAAAAATAGAAGAGAAACAATTAGAAACCATTGTTGCAATCTCACATTTTGGAAAGAATTTCTTGAGCTGAAGTGAGTTAGAGCAAGATGGGGGAAAGCAAGAATATCCATACTAACTTCAAATCTTGACAGAGTGCCTGGGAGATCTTTTGTCTCCTGATGAGTAGCTTGCACTTTAGAAGACTTTGTGTTTGCTGTTTGTCTTGTTCAAGACCCCTTTGGATTCTGGTGGCTGCGGTGTTATTAAAAACTACCCCTATTGTTGTGAGGGCTCCTGAGCTGATGGCCTTGGGTTGAATGCATGCCTTTACAAGTGGCTTGAAATGACTCAATGTCACACTGACTCTTCTGTTTCATTTTCTGCTTACTGAGCACAGAGCAGAGATGGATGCTTTCACTGGGTTTGTCACCTGCAAAGCCTTGGAGGGAGTGCCCCAGAAATAAACAGGGTGATTTTTCTTTCTGGCCTACTGAACTCTGTGGAAGTCAACTTTTTCCTAATATTCCTAGAATATTCTGTGGTTAAGGACAGAGATCATATTACCTGTCCTTTTGCACACTGTATCCCCAAATGCATGTTTTCCATCAAACTTCAGCATGAAGATAGCTCTTTCACTTGGAGGTAGCCAGATGCACATTGTACCATTGCCCATCTGACTCTGATGCTTGCCTCCACTGTGTGCTCCTGGGAGAGTTCAGATCCTTCCCTCCGACAGGGGGAACAGAGACACATTAACGTTGCCTTTGTGTTAGCCTTCCTAGCTGCTCTGTCCATTATCTTGCTAAAGCTCTTCCATTTTCCTTTACTTGGTATTTTTTTCCTTTGAATTCCTGTGATGCCAGTGATCAAAGCTTGCTCTCCTTTTTTTCTTCCCCACAATATCCTATCAGTGAATGTCTCTGGAGATATACAGCTCTCAGGGCAATACCACATACCCTTCTACAATGCCCAGCAGGTTCTTCTAGGGAGCCAAACAACTTCTCTAGTAGATTTTCATCAGACAGTGCTATGGATATATTCAAAATGAATACAGAATAACAAATTGGATCGTCTCTGGGTACGCAGAGCTAAAGATCTGGAGCTCTATGAAGGAAAGATTAAGGAGAAAGCCCTTACACAGATGCCCAAAGATGGAAAACAGGGGAACAGAGATGACTCCTCTGAGAAATCCCAAGTGAATGATCTGTCACTCTGGGTAAGGCCAGGTCAGAAAAGAGAAGGACTCAGTACCAAGGACTCTGGTGTACCTCTTGGTGAGGAGATATGGTCCTTGGTATTGAGTCCTTGGTACCAGGAGTGGTGATACCTTCATGCTGTGCCCTCGCTGCAGAGAGAAGTGAACTACAAATTATTCTTGATTACCTTAAGGAGGAGGTGCAACCCCACGAAGCAGGTTTCCCGCAGACTTAGGACTGCTTTTTCCCAGGCCTTCCAGTCTGCTGAAATCTTAAATGTTGCCTCCGTGATGCTTCCTCTAACTCAATAATTTTGCTTGCTTACTTGCTTTACAAAATTTGTATGGATCATGAGATCTGAACTTCAGGATAAGATCTTTCCAAACTGCTCCACCAAAAAGCCCTTCATTTCTGACCCCCCTCCCCCCAAAAAAAAACAGAGAGAGAGAGAGAGAGAGAGAGAGAGAAGGTAGTATATTGTCTAATTTGCTGTTCTTTTTCACCTTCTATATACCATCCCCTCGTGTGGCAGTCACAACCGATTATGATGCAGGGTTTGGAGTTCTCTTTTTGGTGAGGTACACTTTTTTATTTAGAGTAAGATGAAAACCAACAAGTACTTTCACATTAATCATCAGATAGCTACCCAGTCTCATCCCAGCTGAGTGGAAATTTAGAATTGAAAGCCTGAAAATCTTTTCTCCATTCACATCAACTTCTGGGTCCTCTAAATGTTTTAGCACAGTTCCTCAAGCTGATGTTAGTCACAGTAACTGCATAACTGATCATTTCTGGCAGCTAAGGTTCTTGCCCATTTTTTATCACACCAATATTTCATCTTCCAGTTTACTAAGCAAAAAAACCCATAAAATTTAAGTAAGAAATTAAGGAAATGGATAGTGTTTCAGAAAATATTTTGTCTCTGGTAAAGGGAAAAATTTCTGAAAGCTGATCTCAGAGGACATCAGGAACCAATGGAAATGCCCACATTTTTAGAGTTAAAGAGCCATCTTTCTGAAGACCTGCAGGAAATGTGGGAAGAGGCAGTCACTGGTATGTAGACTGAGGAATGAGAAGAATGCAGAAGCCCAAAATTAATTATGTCCACTAAATAGTAGTTATGCAACTTCAAACTGGAAAAAAGATAGAAAAGAAATAAAAGCTGTAGTAGGATATGCTTTTGGGGGCACTTGATGCACACAGCAAGAGAATAGTCAAGATGAGGCAGTGAGCATTTAGAAACCAAACATCACCATAAAGTTATTTTAAATGGTTTCAATATCTTGGCTTCTATTAAGTCACCCTGTCCCATCTGCTTGTTTCAGTTACAAAAAAAAGGAGTTCCTGGTTCAGTTCATACTGTAGATCCACCGCAGCTGTGGAAAAGCAAGCTAGATACTAGCCCACTTTATGCATCATTGACAAAGTTGTCAGCTCATTCCCTGGCTGCAGATTCTTTATTAGTGATGATAATGCGAGAAGCAGAAGGGAACACAGCTTGACTTTCAGGGCCCAGTCTGAATTCCCATTTAGAAAAATAATCCCTTTACTCATAAACTGAGCAAATCTGATAATGAGTCATCAATAGCAAACAAATGGGGAACCCCCACAATCAGCCAGAAGGGGGTCCATCCGACTCCACYGAATCCATGGTAAGAAGTGCAGAGATGAAGAGAGAGTGTCTGTCTCTCATTCAGTGGAATTGTACAGCAGTTATATACTTTCTATATGGTAAAATATTTCAGAAACATGTGGAACGCTCATCAATCATTAGTGTACAGCTGTCACAAGAAATAAGAGCAGGACACACAGCAGAGAGGTAATCCTGCCTTGCCACTACCCTCAAAAGGTTCGTAGTCGAGGATGGTGACTGTCTTCAAAGTCAGGAAGAGATACAGGAGCTTGCCCACCAGATCTGTCCACAGGGATTTTTTAAATGGTGGAGAAAAGATGGTTGCATCTACAAATAAAAGCATAAATTCCAAAACGTCTCACAGAGAAAACATCTGAACAACAAAAAGAGCTTATTTTGCAACTACAAAAATGTTGAATTTTGAACATTTCTAATTGAAAAAGAGCATGGGATTGCTAAATCCAGCTTTGTCAGCATCCAGGGCCCAGAGGCTTGAAGTCATCTCTGAGGAGGAAGCCTTAGGAAGTAAGGCTAGAACTGAATTCTCCAGTCTTAAAGAGTCAGTCCCCATTACACAATTGAGAACTAGAAAGCATTTCACCCACAGATCAGTCTCTCAGGTCCTATAATCCCTGAGGCTCAGGGGAATCAGGACTTTTGCTGTGGGAAGAGGAGCCAACAACCACATTTGCTGAAATGTCAGCTTGCAAATTTTGCAAAATGGCAAGTGCAGCCATAATCAAAAAAAAAGTGAGGTTTTGATTCAATTTCCACCTGCTTTTCAACTGAAAAATAGTAGTTTGAAATCTGTAGTGCCATTTTGCTCCATGCATCTTTTCTACCTGGAATAGAAAGTTCTACCGCAAAGTTGACTTAAAGTTTGTTTAGCTGCTTCTCATTATTGCATCCCAATGCACTTTGCAGTCCTCCACACTCAATATGCTGTTGTAATGCTTGACATGGCATATGATCTGTGGAAACCTGAAAGCTTTAAAAGCACAGAAATACAGCCTAAAATGGCTGGAATCTCCTAGCTATAGTTACTTTTCAGATAAATCTGATATATTTAGTTATTTTGTTTTAACGGCTGGTGTTTGATCGTGCAGAACTCTGAACAGTGGAGAATTTCCACTACAAAGCTCTGTCCTGTGCTGTACTTTGCAGTCACAATCACTACAGAATGAATTAATTAAAGCAGGAGAGGTACAGGATAAACTCTGCTCTGTCCTACCCAGCTATGATGTGATACATGTGGATCTATTCCCTCCTACATCTTAGGGCACCCAAATCAGGCTGAATGATGACCTCATGCTCTTCAGCACTGGACAGAAGTCTAAGTTAACTATCCTAGGGATATATATTGGCTCCTGTAGTCAGGGGTCTGTAGTCATTATCAACAAATAGTCTTTTGCTCTATGAAATGCTCTATAATGACTTACAGTATCTAAGAAGCACGACTCAGTAGTGCACACCCTGAAGTTGCAGGAAGGATTAGTCCTTGGTTACTTATGGTGCATCTACACTAGTGTTTTAAGTTGGGAGCAAAGTGCACCTTTGAAGCAAGTCTCCAGAACACCCTCACTTAGGGTGCTTTGGTTCATGTTTCAGAGCTGTCTTGATGTGCACAGACTGAATACCCTGCAGATGAAACTAAACTGGAAGAGGTGTTCCAGCAGCAAATCTAAGGTGCTCCAACTGCTTATCAGCATTTCATGGGGCCAGAACAGAGCTCCCTCAAAATAATCCTCCTCTCTACGCCCCACCTCTTAAAATGTCTATTTTGTGGACATCACAGCACCAGTCATTTGCCTTTATGAATCTATTTCTGTTGGGTCACACTCATTGCTAATATGGGCATAATCGTTGTGCTCCTCACTGAGCCTCCAAACATATCTGGAGAGCAAAGTTAGGGAGTGACTGTAGCATGTCTTGAAGATAGCAGAGGACAGCTGTCAGCAAGGGTGGGTACCAAAGGTGTCACCTCCTACTAGCAAGCAGGCAACAACTCTTCCTCCTACATGGTTTTAGGTAACAGTCAGAATGGCAACACAGCCCCTTGTCTTTACTACTGTTCTTACCTGTCATGCTTGTAGAGACCACAAACACACTTTGATCTGCTGTGTAGACACACTAAGAGCTTCTGTACATTTACCCAGATGTACTGTTCCTTCTGCCATCTCCAAATTTTTTCCAGCCTTCCTTAACCCAGTGCAGAGGGGATTTCCTCTCAGCTTTAGAGTGACTTCTTTACTTTAGAGTGACTTCTTTAGTTCCATGTCAGAATTTCACTTTTTACACTGGATGCCTGTGGAAATGGGTATTATGCGCATGGCTTTCGGTGTTTGGGCAAGTCACACAAATTATGCACATCACTTTTTCAGATCTTTAAAATGAAGGTAGTCATTCTTCTAAACCTCTGTAAACAAGCCAAAACCTACTATAGCAAAGTTTAAGCTTACTGATTTCCCAAAGGCTTGCAGTTTCACATTGAAAATGTTAACTTAAAAGATTTGGGATATTCCCAGTTCTGTCCAAAAATGCTTCAAGAAGATATCCTGTTAACAATAATTCAGTATTTTCAATATTGAAAATTTTGTCCTATCTGGAAGACAAAAGCACAAAATTGTGCCAAAATGAAAAATATTTCAGGCCCTTAAATAAAGTGACATTTTCAGTTTTCCCATTAATACTACAGAGCAATATTTTTCTATTTAATCCAAGCCAGTTTGCCCATTTTTCAGTCAGCATAGACACACTCAAGATCAATTCACGTCTGAGCAGGATCTTTCTACCTACTGTGTTTAATTTCTCTATCCAAAGCCATCATTTAAATAAACAAATAAAACCTTTGTTCCTTCAACCGTGTTCCATGCTACAACAGTTTTCATTAAAAACAGCAAAGGATTTTCTGGGTAAATTGCACCTTTAAACCTAGGAAATAATTACTGGCAGACACTCCTGCTGTGAAGCAACCATGCATTTGCCTAACTGAAGCCCAAATAACACAAAATCCATTTGGAGGCCTTTTTAAAGCCATGTTTTGACCTCCTCATTGGTGTACATTGTTTATCTTTTTCAGCTTTAACCAAGTCCTTCATCATTTTGAATGTTTCTCTAAGTCACCTTGAAGTCTTCTTTTTTGCAGAGAAAATGTCAGAATTTGTTTTTCCTCTCCATTCCCCCTAACAAATATTTCTCATTTTTCTCAAACTGCCTTTTTCCAAGCACTCCCATGAAAAGTCACTCCAAAAGGTACAGCACAGAGCGTTCCATAAGATGTTCTTTGTTGTTACGGAAGGATTTTTGGAAGGATTTTTATAGAAGGTTGTTGGAAGGATTTTTATAGAAGGTTGTTGGAAGGATTTTTAGCTCCTACTCTGATTCTGAACCTTCTCAAAACTATTTGGGGGGGGGCTGTTTTTTTGTTGCTTTTTCAGGTTTGTTTGGTTTGCTTTAATTGTGCCATAAATTTTTAACTAGGATCTTGAATGAACTCATTGAAGAGCTCTCCTTAAAATAACAGTGGAGGCACTGGCCTAAGCTTTCACTGCATTTTCATTGCCATAATCTGCCTGAAACCTTCCAAGTTAGTTAGTTAAGTCTTAACCTAAGGCTCCTTTCACACATGGCTGTCTCTAAACAAATTATGCTTTTTGAATTGCAAGGTGTTCCCTCCCTCCCTACAGCCATGCAAATTGTTTCTATTATAACTGTAATTGGCACTAAGGAAGAGACTCTTTAATTACTGGCTGTGTGTTGTGGCTCTCCTTTTGTAAACAGTGACCAAATGACACTGTCAGGTGGTAAGAATCTGACTCATCCTTGGAAACTTTAAAAAATACCTGTTTTAGGCTTTGCTACTTTCCATCCTCACTCTTTTCTCAAAGGGGCAACTTGTATAACATAAGCAGAATCATCAGTGCTCACAGGAACCTGAACCCAGAGCAGAAACAGGACATTCCTACAGTGGTATTTTGCCTGTGTTTGATTTTTGTAGGGGAACCTGTGTGATTATTATGACCACATGAACATTCATATGTATGCATGTGTGTACACACATCCACACACTATAATAGCTACTATTTCAAAAAAAATCAACATTTATATACCAGCCTACAGTTACCTAGTACTTAAAGTGCAGGGAATTGCTGTGTTATTTCCAACATCACTGTGCGGCAGAGATGGGGACAAAACGACTTCTTAATGACCACCACCATATGTGTATGCACAGAAAAAAATGGATATGGTTATAAACAGTTATGTACAAACAACAAGACTACTTTGAGCTTAGACAGGCCCCTCCATTTCAGGTGCTTGAAATAATTTTAGCAACATTTCACAGGTGAGAAACGGAGGTAGGACTTAGCCAATGCTACAAAGTTTTGCTGGGATAATTATCTCTGATAAGAGCACAAAGCTATTATTTCCTGTGGTTTGTATCATCATGACTTTAAAGCCCCCAGATCTGAAGCAGCTATTCTGATGATGAATGCTTCTGTTAGCTTCGTGGGTATCGTCTGGGGCCGGGGGGAACAGCACTGGCAGAAAAACGTCCTACCAACTATGTTGCATCAAAGTGGCATCTCAGCCTACCTAACTGTACCAGCTAACTCTGCCCTTTAATTAAAAGATAGTGTTAGAGAAGAGCTGAACAGATCCTTGAAGAAGGAGAACAGCAATACAGCAAGGGGGCTGTGTAAAGAGCAGCGTGGTTTCTGTGCTCACTCAGACCTTTCACCTCTCTAAGGGTATCTGAAAACTGCCACAATATGCTTATGGCAAGAGCAGTGTCAGCACTACGAACTGCACTGAGACCTGGGCCCAACTGCACACTGATCAAGAGTCATGTATAACCAAGCCACAAGCTAAGATCAGCTCCCATCACTGATGACCTGCTGTGAGCTTTCTGGAAGATCAGCTTAGAAGATACTATTGATCTTCACATAATTTCCTGTTTTAGAAATGGGGGGCTGCTCTGAAGAAGCCAGTGGTGGCTCATGGTGGCTCCTTCAGTGTCTCCCATTGAAACACAACTGGTTCTTAACACATTTGCTATTTTTCTTCTGCCTTGTGGCTTCTTTAGTGTAGGCACCCCCTTCAAACATGTTAAAACATTATCGCATTCTTTCAAAATAGAAAATAAATTAAACTCTCTATTGCTTCTTTTCTCAGTTACTGTCTTTTAAGTAGATAATCTAATCTTCTAAGCTGCTTGCTCAGATAAATGCCCATTAATATGTCCACAATGGCTTCTGATTTAGTAGGCTACAATTAAAACAAATGGCAGAAGAGAGTAACCCTTTAAATTACTGCAGAAATGCACTCTCCTTGTTAGAATGCTCATAGTTATTATTGTGAACAATGTCTGCCATTAAAATCTCCCAAAGATCAAAGTTCTAACCTTACAAGCCTCTTTTATCTGTAAAGACCTTCTTGATATAATTTTTAACTGCTCTGGGGAGCTATAGGGAAGTCTTAGCATAACCTGACTGCATTCATTGTCCTAAATTTCCACCAAGCTGTCTAAATTGGGGACAGAGTCAAATTACATATCTCCTTTCACCTTGCAAATCCCATAATATCTTTGTAGAGAAAAGGAGGATTTGATTTTACACAGAATTTCTCACACTCAAGGTATCTTAAAGGTTCTTTGCAATAGCAGGTAGAATAACAATGACCCAGAATTCATGGCAGCAGATGAGGTAGAAATTCAGTCACCAAATGATGTCTGATAGAAATGGCTGACTGGGATCCCTGAAGCTTGGGTCTAGTCTTTCTACTAGAAGAACTATTGGCCATAATGCTGCTTTTTTCCCCTGTCCTTCTTTTCACAGGATTTTTAACACCCAGTGGGCTGCCTACAAGAGTTAGTCAGAAATAAGTAAATTTAATGACACATTAAGAAGWAGTAGTCTTTAGCAGAGCAGTGCTGTGACCCCTGTGCTTTTTATTATTATCACTGAGTCTGAACCTTGGTATGAAACACAAAGCCACAAAACTTCTGGTGGTGAAAGAAGAGAAAAGTGTTAACTTATGTCACCATTTTGGCCACTATTCCCACTCCAGTTCCTCTACATCCTCACTTCATCAGGCCCTTTGTCAGACCAGTATAAGCCAGTAGGTTAAATTATGACACAGCACAGCATTTAATCACATATGACATTCCAGTCATACYATTCTTATCTTTGAAAACAGATCCAGACCAGCAATTAGATTATGTATGCACCTAGCATGGTTTTGTGTAACAAAATAGTTTTGCGTCTCCCTGTTGACTTCCCTTTGGTTTACCTTCTAATCATTTCCTACAATGCTAACCATTGAATACATTATCATTACCTTGGTACCTCTAAATTACCTCTAAATTCTCTTTTTTCCCTCTTAGATATTTATACACTGAATTAAAATCACAGTAGGACATCTATGACTTTGCTTCTACTTGCTGGGATTTAAGTTGCCTCTCTCATCTGTTGATAGATGCATGTAGCATAATGCAAGCAGGATATTAAAAAGCTAATTCTTTTTCTTTCCCCTCTTTAAATATCTTGCCTTTTTTTTTTTTTAAGGATCAGCTAACTCAAGTAGGTCTTTTGTATTCCTTTATTAGCTTGCAGCATGCTTTGTTAAGCATGACACAGCAACACAATTTAAAGTGAACGAGGTTGGCCATGATGAATGTGTTTTTTAAAAAAGGCTAATCCACCATTTAGTCTGATTTCCCCTCTCCCGTTATGGCTTTTTTTAAGTGGGCAAATAGCAAAATGACTTAGGAGATTTTTGCAATAACAACAATTAAAATAACAAGAACTCCACTCGCGCCTATAAAAAATGACTAGAAAGGCTAGGTTGATTTGTTTGTCCTGAACTAAAGTATATTTCAAGTGAATGTGTACTATAGGTAGAATTCAGTCTCATTAGAGCACTACATGGATTTCCACTAAAGAGAGGCCACTAAATCTCTCACCCTCCTCCTCTCTGCAGTAGGAGAAAGCAAGACACAAAGCTAAGGGTGGCCCCATTGCTACCATCAATGCTGGGTCACTAGCATTGCACCTGTGCACAGCGTATCAGCAGAGGATCTGACCTAACCAAGTTAAACAAGGGGGAAAACAGAAAAAGCAAAGAACAGATAATAGTCTCATGGTTTCCATTAAAACACCATTAAACCCACTAGCACTCTCCCAGTTGGAGCTGCTGGGTCAACAAGCAAGGATATGGCAAGCAGACCTCCATGACAAGCAGAGCTCCTGCCACAACACAGGCATTGCACTGCATGACCGTGGGCTGCAGGGTTAGGGCACAGTGCTCCCTACTGCAACACACACAAGGAGCAATGCAGAGCTCACAGAGCCAAATTCACTCCTAGGGTGGGCTGGAAAACTCCCTGAAAGTCAACAGAAATGCATTCATTCATACCAGCAGGAATCTGGTAGTTTCCAGGGCCATCCTTTTGCCAACATCCTAGCACAGGAGCTTTCCATTCTGCCTCTCCCCATAGCTACACAACCCAGAAATCAGTCATATTTTATACTATGGGTGAAATCCTCATACCACTAAACTCAGTGGTAATTGACCTCTTGACTTCTCAGAATCACAGAAGGGCCGAGGCCAGAAGGCACCTCTGGAGATCATCTGGTCCAACCCTCCTGCTCAAGCAGGGTCAGCTACAACAGATTGCCCAGGACAGTGTCCAGTTGGGTTTTGAATATCTCCAAGGACGGAGAGCCCACAACCTCTCTGGGCACCCTGTTCCAGTAGCACACCTCATTAGATTGTCACCCTGTGCATCTGCAAAAATTCAAATAAATAAATAAATCACCAGAAGTATGTCCAAGCATATACGTGCATTCCTTTCTTTGGGAATCTTTCCTCAGCTGGACTATGAAAATCTTAAATATGGTAGAAATCTTACAGGAATGTCTTCAGCAAACACTTTCTCAGTCTGCAGATCATTTGCAAACAGTTTGTCTCACTGATTSACCATTCATAGTTCACGCTCTGTTGCTTTCTTACATAAACTGACCTCTTTGTTTCTGGATGATTTATGTAACTCTACAACCCAGCACAAAATCTAAATAGGAAATTTTATACTATGTGAGATATTTTCTCAGTAAATATTTGTGTATTCCAGCTTGACATTTGCCTTACACAGGAACAGGAAACCTCAAGCACTCAGATGACTGTCAAATGCAGACCCAAATGGCTTGCAAACAAAACTACTTAATTTGAATTCACTCACAAATGTGAATAAATATTCACAGAAAACTGATCATAAAATTCACTCAGCACTCACTAATCAATGCTTGGGAAGTGTATTTGCTTATGGTCCTCACTGGTCACTGTGTGATTTTTCAAAAAAAGATGCATTTCAAGTTCAGCTTCTCCTAATTTATGGCAAATGACCTTCCCATTCACCCCCTTGAAAATGCATATTAACAGCTCCTAAAGTTTYCCTAAGATCCTCCTGCCTTCCTTCCTCTCCCATTTACAGGCCTTAGCCCTGCAAGTCTTTAAAGGGGATCTCCCTGGGTCCTCATCAACAAGGGATGAATAGAAGGGAGTTGGGAAGTTATTCAGGAATTTCATTTAACGAATCCTCTGTTTTTTTAAGGAATGAAGATACACCCCTTGAGCTCTTCTGCCTATTCCTGGTGTGTAATACAGTTGTGGACTGCAGTCTTTTAGGCCTCAAGTTTGTTTCAAGCACTAGGAAGTGAGGCCAGTGGTGGCCCTTGGCAGCTGATCTAAACCTGTTATTCACGACTGCCTGTGGCTGTATCAGGCTGGAGCCAGTGCTCCAGGTAAGGCTGCCTCATGCTACTTTGGGCAAAGTGTTTCCTGGTCCAGTTGCCCATTTCTGTCAGCAACATTTTTCTAAAATTGAATTCTGATTTGCCCTTTTAATGTGCCAATTGTGTTCTATTTTACTGTTTGTCTAATAGAGGATAAATAATTCTCTTCCTAGCATTTATAATCTTTGTCTATTTATACAGAATTATCAAGTCCCTCTAATCAAACATACCTTGTTTGGCTAAAATTCAGCTCTTATTTGTTCCTACCTCTCTTTATCTGCTTACCATATTTTAGCCCAATGTTGCTTTTCCAGTTCCTCACATTTGGCATCTGCTATGTTTTCCTTGGATCTCCAGCCATAAAGCAAGCCTGAGGCACCCCTCCTGCACGACGCTTAACCCCTGCTCCAGACCACTGAGTGGTTTCACTGCACCAAAAAGTAAGTGGAAGCTGCGTGCTTCTCAGCTACCTGCAGGACTGCATCTGCATCAGGGCTCCACTGCTCCTGAGGTCATGACTTTGCTTTGCTCGTTCCCTGCTTTAATCCTTTCCTTTCCTCATGCTCATGAACTTTGCAGCCCTTTGGATTTTCCACCACTTCTTTAATGGAGTTCATTGTACTCATTTTCCTTCTGTTTTCTCCTCCATAATAAAAAAACCCTTTTTTTTGGTTTGCAGATTACTCACTTAAAAAGCAAAAAAACCCAACAACCCAGTGAATAGAAATGAGAATTCTGAACATTTAAGATACATAAATAAATAAATCACACACAGAATCACAGAATCGCTGAGGTTGGAAGGGACCTCWGGAGATCATCTAGTCCAACCCCTCTGCTCAAGCAGGGTCACCTAGAGCATATTGCACAGGATTGCATCCAGGCG
>NW_020451142.1:0-120191 GCF_003343035.1 Apteryx rowi
GATGTTATGATGTACCGTTTCACACGGCACAGAGCCCTCTGGCAACTCCACTGCTGTGGGGGGTTGGGACTCCTGGAGCTGTACAGTCTCCGAGAATACCCTGTCTATCTCCTGCTCTGCTTTTCGGATGCTGTGCAGCCTACTGACTTCCTCCTGTAACTCCCTTACCTGACGACACAACTCATCAACAGCAGCAGATTTCTTATACACCATCAACTAGGTAACACCTCTTGGGCCCCAAAGGGTCACACTTAACAATTTCATATTCAAGACCTTTGTTTTTACCAACAAGGTTTTAAACAAGCCTGCTTCTGCATACAGCTCCTTTGTACTTTCTTCTTCGTTCACCAACCACATATTTGCTTACCAAACCCCGTCACTGCCTTATCTCATCTGGTCTTTGCATCCCCTTTCTGCATCCAACATTTTTGCCAGAAATTGCCTTCGCTATCTGTTGGCTCTATTTTTTATCCAATGCTCTCTCAAATTAGCTTTGCCTTCTAATTTCTCTTGTTGAAATACCTCAATTTTATATCTTTACTTAGTAAGAGGGTTTTCTTTGTTTTGTTTTATTTTAAATATCAAGATAGCTACCATAAGAATGTTAACTCAATGGAATAGACATGTTAGCTCATTGCCAGCTCACGGAGAAGGCAGCTCTTGAAGTTGTTTGAATCCATTTTTACTTTGAATTTCCTGATTGTGGAGGAGGGAAAAATGACTTAGGTCACTTAGGAATATATAAACTGTCTGTTAAATGCAAAAGATTAATGAGGAGGTCTTGGCCTGAGTTGTAGCTCACACTGTGAGTGGTGAACCCAAGCATATTCTGTGCCACAGTACAGGTTTAATTTTTATTAATAGGGTCTGGATAGATTGTGTTTGGCAGAGGCTTTAGCCTCTGTGTATATGTAAATGTGTATATGTGTAAACCTACTGTTACAATGGCTAATATCCCAAATGTCCCATACTTGGCTGGCAAAGGTGGACTAAGAGCCTGTTACATAGAAGGAAGGAATATAAATTATAATGATCAGTGTGGTTATCCTGTTTTACTTTGTACTCAAGCTATAATCCTAAAACTAAGCTGAATAATGAAAATGGGAGTGTTTGAGTAAGGATGAATAGGAAGCTTCCTCCTTTTTCCAAAACAAAACAAAACAAAACAAAAACAAAAAAAAAAAAAACAGAAAGATGTTTCTAGGTTAGCATGAGGGTTGCAACATTTCACCTTTTCAAGGGTGTAGCAGTTAGTTAAAGAAGCATCTCACTGTCACTGAAATGTTCTTAGTTAACATTCATTACAAATGCACTTAGTAAGAAGTTCACACAACTGTAGTGCTGTAGAATACTGAAAAAGGATAACTTGTTTGTAAATGTAACTTTGTTCCTCGTCAAAGCCAACTATTTATGATAACAAAACTAAGAATCCTATGAAAATATACAAATCTTTTCATCATAAAGGCATAATATTTATTTTTCACTTGAATATCTCCAGAAACCAAGTGATGATAACTAGACATTTTGTTAAATAAGGGAGCCACAACCATTACTTGTGTTAAAATACATTATATGCTTGTCATATACAAGTAGTAGAAAATTTGGCATGTAAATAAGAATGATTATAATTCATTCCTTATTGAATATGATTCTTCCCAGCTAGAACAATTGAACTCTTGGATGATTACTTTATTCCAGAATCAAGCAGTCTGTCTCTTACTAAGAGAATAGATTTCCTGTGTTTAAATAACAATAATTATCATCATCATCATCATCATCATCATCTTCACTCCTGATCTGACTTGCTGGATGTACCAGTTTAATGCATACGTGCGGAACACCTGATCCTCCTAGGAGCATCAGGTTTGGTCAGAGTAGTGCTACATGATATGGATGCAGGTCCCTGGAATCTCTGACGCTGCTCACGAGTGACTGGAAGTAGGGCATTACTGCTAAATAATTTATTCAGTCTGCTCACAGGCCTTCTCTTTCACTCCAGAGGTAACTCCCAAATGGATAGGGAGAGAGCTAAGAGGAAAATTTTTATGCACCTTGCCTCTTGCTGCGATCTTTGCCAACGAGGCCATCAATCCTTACTCTGTTATATTACCTATCATACAATGAACTTTCCTAATCGAATGGTAAGTGGTTTAGAGTGTGAAACCACTCCACAATCTGCCATAGACTCTCTTTTGTAATCTTGAATACATCAAATAGTTAGTGGCTACATTTATTTCCTAGGATCCTGGTCGTATCCATACCATGAGGCTTCTGTTAGCAGGGTACAACACCTATGTGGGGAGTATGCCCAAGTTCTCTTTCTATGGGATCCAGAGTGTAAGTAGGATGACTTGGGGTGCAGCTCCCTCAGCGCACAGTGAGAATGTGAGCTGACGTATTCACTCATACTCATTGCAGCTCACATTAACTGAAAGTCAGAAATAACCATAGATCCTGCAATCTGGATGTTGTTTTAGACTTTCTCTTCTTCAGTTCCTTGAAAAAATGGCATGAATAGTATTTCCTTTCTTAACATGACTTTTTTATGGATACATAATGATTGTGGGACATTTATTTAAGGAAAGATTGAGGGAGCTGGACACAAATATTATTTTAGATACTGTTTAAGAACCTTAAGGAATCAAGGATATTCATGTTAGGCTGGCATAGATGACACCTGTGGGAAACCTGTGTTATGTAGTAGCTGATGGATATCAGATCATGCAGGGCATTTAAGATAGCACTAGACATTTACACTTACTCATAAGAACTGCACCCATAGTTTTAGAGGCCATATATTCACAGGGGGAAAGCAGAAGTGTTACTATAGAATTAGAGTTAAAAAAAAAGTTTGCTCTTTGTTTAGGGTTTTGGGGAGCCAGGGGGTTAAGCAAATAACTATAATAAGGGAATAGCCTGGTCACATATATTATTTCACAGATAAAGTGTTTCAGTATCAAGGAGCTTCGAAAGACTACTGGTTTTAACGCCAAGAAGCAGCCTTCTTTTATTCATGACAATACAAAGTTGCTAGAACCAAACTTCCATCTTTTGTTCACACATTCAGTCAGGGATTTGAATCTTGAAGTTTGCAGGAACAATAGTTACTGTGTAATCCAATTAACTGCTTTTATATTTTGTTAAGTTTTCAGCTTAAGAATCTGAAAGAACACTCTTTGACCTTTATTTATAACTAATCCATGAATAATAAAGACATAGTGATGAGAAATGCAGAAAAAACGCATTAAGGTAATCCCTCCACAATTCTGGCACTGTGAAGTCATCAACTGCTTATCTACGACACCAACTGAATAAGGAGAAAGTTCAGCACTTGGTAACAATGCTCTATTACCAGATCAGCACCACAATTCTCTCTAGCAAAGAAAGAGAAGATGAATCACCAGATTAAAGGGGATCCATCCACTACATAGCGATGAATAGAGTTAATCCTACCATACGAGTTCATCAAATGCTACAAATACCCATCCCAAATCTGTGATTTGCTGTACATGGATGGAAAACCACTGAGCTCACACAGACTGCCTCTGGATGTAGAAACACCACTGCCTGACAGAAAGGAGAACCTCCAAACCAATTCTGGAATCTGTGGAACAGTTTTTAATCAAACCTATTTACAGCAATTACAACTTTAATTACAATTGCATTTTTCTTATTTGTCTCCAGTTAATAAAATACATATATGCTCTAGGTGATATTTTGTACTAGACAAACACAACACACCTTTTTCTGTTTACTCACTTTAACATTAAAAAGAGGCAAAGAAAAAGAGACTTGCTTAAAGCCTGCATCCTTTAACAAAAGAGAAACCTGTTTTCAGAATTGTTTGCTTTTGAACTGGAATGGTACAAGTATCTATAAACCATAGCTTGTTTAGCAGCATTAATGTAAGTGAAGCTGTATGAGCAAATAATAAGATTAAAAAAGTTAAAAATTTGAAATCCTGAAAAAATTTTGGAGGCAATATTCAAATAAACTAACAAAAACTTAGAGTTTTAAAAAAATGTCTTTAAATGTATGTTTTTCAAATCCTACTAGCATTTTAATAACTTGATTATTTGAAGTAGCTGAAAATTAAAAAAAAAAAGTTTTATGAAAAATAACTCTCCCCATATAAAAATTTCAAAATAGGGTATTTGGAAAATATGTGTTAATAAATAAAGGAGGCAGTGATGTACAGTTTTCTGGAGTCCGTCCAACAGAAAAAAATCTTTAAAAAGCTTGGCTAAAATTTTCAATGCAGAGGAGAACATTTAACAACATAGATCATGTTAACTTTAAAGGACAGTTAAGATTTTATCCTCCAAAGTGTTTGTTGGATCTTTTTAATACTACTTGATGAAAAAGCAAATATTAGTATAGAGGATAGCTAAGAGAACCTTTTATGTCCCCATTTGTTCATTGATCAAAGACACAGGCGAGCTAAAGAAACTGGGAAACTCTGTGTGGAAGATGAGAAGGAACTTTTGATCATCTAAATTCTGTAATCTGTTGGAAAGACAGTTCACACAGGAGATGTAAGCCTATGGTCATCATTTAAGCCTAAGGAGCAAAGTAGTCATGGGGGCTTTGGCTGTCCTCTTTCTAAGACTGCAGGAGAAAAAAAATGCACACCAGTGCCAAGTCTGGCAAGACCTCACCTTGATCTGAGTTATTCTTCATCCTGTTGTAAGAAAGCCACTCTTAACAGAAGGATATTGTTTTTGCCTGCTCTATATTTAGGACTCAGAAACAAGCTTCTACTCTCCTTTCGTCCATGTGGCCAACCTTTAAAGGGTCTGATAGCAAGGGAAACCTTTGCATCTACTGCAAAGTGCTGAGAATTTATGCCATTGCACAGAAATTGAAGCAGAATTCAGATGCGTAGCTTTGATCTTTGAGCATTTGAAAAGCACAATGGGCTTTTTGCTTTATTCAGAGCACAGCAACTATAATCACTCTATAGAAAAAAACATGAGATTTTTTTGCCCTTGAAACATACCATAATTGTTAATGGGGTTCCTCCATACCTGAGACAAGTAGAGTCAGACCAGGCTTAATCACTCCAGTTATTTGCAAAGATTTATTATGATAATTCAAGGTCCATAGTGGAGTCAATATTTTAGGCGATTATGTGTTATGGAAACAGTTATTTCTAGTTAACACATGCATGAGCAAGATTATGTGCAATCCCATTTATATGTTGCCTGATATATAGCTCTAGATGCACTTTTAACTAAAATGAAAATACAAATGTAATTCATTACCTCTGTATATTATTAAAGCAAGTATAGCAGTATTAATGAAACAAATATCTAAGAAAAATTAGAGACCTTGATCTGTAGATGAAAATTAGCTAAGAGTATCTAAGAGGAATTCATCTAAGAGACGACAAAAAGATTGAGTTCAATATTGGATTTTAAATAAAAACATTTTAATTCTGTCATAATCTATAGCTATCTTAATTCAACAGTGCTATACATCTCTGCAGCAGGTAAAACTGTGAAGGCAAAGCTATACAGAGCACCTGGATGTTGCTGCTATGAATGTTCAAAAGAAAAAGTGAGTCAACCACTACAAGTATTATTCTTTCCTCCCAAATCCCAATTCTTCTGCCACACCATGGCACCGAGTTTAATAGCAGTCGCCATAATGTTAACACATGCAATATGACAAAGATTTCCCAAAACTTGCACATTTCTTTGGAAAAAAGTATCAACCTCTGTGTGTTTTATTCATGGACATCTAAAAACAAATAAAGGTATTATTTCACTCATAGAGAGCTGAATTAGTTTACTTTTTGAAGACTTCTGCTTTTAAAGGTTGAAGAAACATCAGATGTATTACTTTCACATTTTTTCCATACCCAGAATTTTTGCAAGTATTATTATAACCTTTGCTAAGTCATTTACATTGAGTCTGAGAGAACTGGATTTCATGCCTTTCCTTTATATGAATCACAAACTATTCTCCATGGTCAAACCTAGGGTTCTGTCTTGTTTCCTGGGTGCAAAAATTTCCCATCTAGTCAGTCTATACTACCGCCTTTTGCAATACAGCACAAAAATTACTCAAAAGTCAAATGTGTGAATGAACAGCATGATAAGGAGGAAAAAAATATATATATTTTAGGGTTATGACCCATAAAAATAAGGGACACCAGATACATGTGATCACCTACAATGAAGAATTTTATTTTAGTATATAATTGACAAAGTAAACAGGTAAATGGTTGCTGTGAGAGCAGCATTACTTTGTCTCAGGAGAGTCAGGAAAATCTACACAGTACTCTATTACTGCAAGCTTTTTTTTAAAAAAAAAGAAAAAATGAACAAAAATGATTTCAAATGGGAAATGGTCAAGCTTACTTGGGACAGTTTCCAAGATGCACTCTTATTATATCAAGGTCACATGAATGGTTTATTTTTTACTAAAATATTTTTAGACAACCAATGTTAGGTGGTAAAAAATGCAGAAAATGAGGGCTTTGCTGGATAATAAAAAGGCCTGAAAAATAAGAAAAAGCTGCTAGTATTGTTCTAAGACACCAACCCTTCAATAAACAAGGTGTAACAGAATGTTAATGAAGAATTATGCTATACTGAAGTATATGGTGCAATGCATCTGAACAACATTACACCATGGCTTTTTACTATTACTAAGGATATTTCCTTCTCAGAAAGCACGCTAGAAAAAGGAGCTATGTCAAAATAACAGATGTTAAGTTGAAGCAGCTATATAAAAAAGCTTGCACACTTACATAGTAACAGTGTTTACACAGATTCGTATCATGACTCTTTGCTATGCAATTGCTGACTTGCAGAAAGGACAGTGACATTAACAGTAAAAATATATATGGGAGACAAAACCATAACTGAGGATGGATGACACTGAGGTTTGGCAGCTGGCACCGAGAGTGCCTGTACTCTATGTAATTCCTTGTGCAAGGACAAGAAAAGTCCAAGATACATCAGTATGAGCCGTGGGGCTGTTACCTATAATAACAAATTTAATCTGATGTAAGGAATCCATGAATAATACTCATCATCTCATGGAAAAAAATCTGACCCATGGAAACATGATATGATTACCTCAAAAAGAGGAAGATACTGTAATGTACATGCCCAAACCAAGAAGTGTGTGATTCCTGCCCTGGACAGCTGAAAACCCACTAGTCACATAGTAGCTGCCATACTGAAGCATCTATCTATCCCAAAATGGTAAAACTACATCTCTTAGTAGATAGATAGGAACTAGTAGTAGATAGGAACTAAAAGAAAAGTTCCTAAGTCCACATGTAGAGCTCAGTTAAAAAAACACACAGCAAAATAACTGCATAATGTAATGTAATGTATTCATCAGGATTATACGAAAAGTTGCTTCTTTACTTTTTCAAGAACACGATTCTGAAAATATTGTAGAAGTACTAGAGTATTGGCCTTATTCCAAATAAAGCTCAAGTAATAGCATGAACTTGATGACATGCATCATACTGTTACACAAAATAGAACTAGAAGGTCCCCGTCTGATGAATTCAGTACCTTGGACCACTCATAAATATCTAGCAAAGCTATGTATGTTGAAAACTTCCTGTTTCGTTTTGTAAGAAATAGGACCATGCCTTTGAAAAGTTATCTACAATGCAGTATGTTAACTGTTTAAGGAAATAGCTTAGGCAAATAAATAAAGCTGAGAGAACTAATACACATCACTCGTATTTTAATTAACAGAAACAGTTGGAAAAGAGTAATAGCAGCACAGGTTTTTTTTATTCCTCAACAAAAATTCTTCTGTGCTTGTTTTCTAATTTGTCACCAATGCCTAAAGAGTAAATATTTCTTGATTTATGAATTATAAAGCCAGCAGGAACAAGTTATGAACATCCTCACATATCTAAATCCCAATCCAATGGATTTCACTTAATTAATTCTAATCTAAATGAAAGCATATCTCTATGGGAAAGCACTGATGTTTTGCTTTAAAAGTTACAAGTGTTTAAGAGTTCTCTGAGGACTTGGTTAGCTGATCCATCTGTTATTTATACCTGTTTTTTAATCTTATCTCTACTTAAAGTCTATCTAGTTTCACTCTCAAAGCATTTGATCTTATTTACAACCTTATCCCAGTGTTTGAATAACCTTCTTATCAGCTTCCTGCACTCATATGCACGTTTACAGACTGCAGTCTACTTACTGCCCCTTCTTTTTGGTAAACCAACCGGAATGAGTTTCTCGATTGTCACCATGAAATTCCAAGTCATTTTCGGAGCTAGTGTTTGTCAGAATAGTGTTTAGTATCATTTATTAGATGGCTAATTAATCTTTTCATGGTTTATCATTAAATTACTTTGTTATAATCATTGTATAATATGAATATATCACCATCTACTTTTAGAAATGGTCTATAACTTTTACTGAAAAGTTTATTTTTTTCATTACTACTATCACTACTATTATTGACAATTCTGTGTTCTCATCCTAATTATAAGTGCTGTGATTCATTTTCAAAGGCAGAATTCCCCTTATTCTTAAAATATATATATAATCTTGGATTGAATTCAGCTCAAAATTGCAATACTTACGTTTAGATGTCTACATATGAAAAAAGTGTCTAAACTCCTATTGCAACATTTCAAAGAACCTTAAACATCTATGCTTAGACCTGGAATCCCATCCTCAGCATTTTCTGTTCTCCGGGCTGAACAAGTCCAGCTCCTTCAGCCTCTCCTCACAAGGCAGGTGCTCCAGTCCCTAACCACCTTGGTGGCCCGTCACTGAACTCACTCCAGTTTATCGATATCTTTCTTGTACTGCAGGGCCCCAGAATGGATGCAGTACTCTAGATGTGGTCCTGTTAATACAGTGCAGGAAGCTGTTGGCCTTCTTTGCTGCCAGTGCATACCACTGGCTCATGTTCAGCTTGCTCTCTGCTACAACCCCCAGTTCCTTTTCAGCAGAGCTGCTGCCCAGCTAGTTGGTCCCCAGCCTGTATTGCTCCAGGGGTTCTTCCTTCCCAGGTGCAAGACTTCACATCTGTTGAACGTTCTTGTTGAAATTCATAAAGTTCTTGTAGACTCTAGCCTGTCCAGGTCCTTCTGGATTGCCATTTACTGCTCCCCACTCTAGCATATTAACTGGTCCCCCAAATTTGCTTGCTGTCTGCAAACCTTATGAGTGTGCACTCCGTCTTCTCTATGAAAAAAATGTTAGACTGGGCAATGTTACAGAAGTCTGTCTTTGTAGTGTGTCCCTGCTTCCACCTCGTGTATAGCGCCTTTTTGTATTGGAGATGTCACATGAGCTCCCTGCTTAGCCAAGCCACCTGCCTGATACCATCTACTTGTTTTCTTGAGTGTCAGGATGGATGGTTCTTGCACTTGAGGATGTTTTCCTCTAAGAACAAGACCTGCCAGCTTTCCTGAGTTCCTTTGTCCTTCTGAGCTGCCTCCCATGGGATCCCCCCTACCAATCCCCTGAAGAAGCCAAAAGTCTCATCTCCTGAACTCCAGGGTCCCAAAGTCTGCTAGTCATGTTCCTCACTCCCCTCAGGATGTTGCACTCCACTGTTTGACTTCACATGCAGATATCTACATTAACATGTCTTAATCTGGAGCTGAATTGTATACATAGTGTCCTAAACCAGCTCTGAGCCTTTTTTTTTCTTTCTCCTTCTTTCCGAATTCCCAGTCATAGTTTATTGTAATTGCTGCCCTTCCTCCAGATATTTTTATTTATTGAATTTACATCTGCTTAACCATAATATATTCTTAAACAATTACCGGGGTAGGATAATCTCATCACTTAGAACTGCTGTTGAAGATAGGCCACTATATATCACCTCAGATGTTCAGATTAAACACATAAGAATGGGAGACTAACTTTAAACAAGTATACATATTTTTAATCTAATTTTTCAATCCACAATTTATCATGTTTTGCTTGTAACAGTCCCCAGCCATGCTGTTTATTTTAAAAGGCATAACATGCACAAGTAAGATGTGGTTATTTAAAAGAACAAAACTAACCTGCTACTATTTCATCCGTCACTGTACTTCCCAATATACATTGCAAAGGATAAAGAAGACGACTCATTTCCACACATATGTTAGTAACATTTAAATGGCTAGCACTGATATTCTTATACAAAGTTTCTCTTTTTTTCAGAAGCATATTCAGCAAGGGTAAAAGGATTAGATTAAATAAGAATAAAGTGTGTTTCCCCTTCCCCTTCAAGTGACTCTAAGCCACCTTATGTTTATCTATACACTTTGGCATATGTTGCAGTTAGAAACATTCTGTCTTAAGAATATGCAGTGTGAAGCCTTTGCAAGCTAGAACTAATTAGAAATGCCATAAGAAACACCTTCGAGTATGAATGCTATCCTTTCAAAGTAAGGATTTTAGGAAATCGTATGAATATGAGGGGTACAGTTCTCTGTGTCAGCTCAGAATCCCCAAATCAACAGTGTACCTTTCTGTTTGTTTTTTTCTCTCCTGAAGAAGGATATACCACTGCAAGACGATTCTGACACATTTGGTCATTTCTGCATTGCAACGGGAGCACAGTTTTGGGGCAGAAATGCCAGGTTTATATATATGTATATGTATATGTATATATTTATATGTATATTTTAATATAGGGAAATTAGGTACAGAGTAATTCAGACCAGCCTTTGGTGATTTGCATCACTTTGTCAGTCTTATTGGGTAACAGTCTGCAAAAGGTCTCTTCAGATTGTTTAACTTAAATGTACGAGGAAAGGTTATAATATGACTGTCATAGCTAGAACAATACCGCTGCTTAAAGATGGTTTAGTAATTAAGGCTTGGTCTCCACTTTCCGTTGACACAGTTTTCTTAATGGACACCAATCAGAACACGGAAGAGGGTGGCAACACTCCAGCGCTAATGATACCATAAGCTCAAAATGTAGGCTAGAGAGTTTATGCTGTTTTTATTTTGCTTGTAAGTGCAATCTAGTCGAGCACAAAATGTATGGTTATGAGATACCCAATGGTCACCAAAGACTTGACAACTTAAATTATTTAGTTCTAATGAAGATGAATCGCGTTCTAGACATGGACACAAACTACGCTCTGAAGAGAAATTGACACTGATGTTGTTGCCAGGCAACTTGCCTCCCCACATAAAACATACACTTCCTATGATTTTACAGTACATGTATCCCGGAAAAAAGGGGGGTCTGGGCGAATAGGACTAGAATTCTCTTTCACTGCAGTTTACTTTTTAGTAATATATCAGAATGAAAGGGTATCTGTGTTCACTAGCATAATTTTATTACACTCTTAAACATAAGATCCTCATTCTATTATTATGGATCTTATAGACAAAACAAGAGAGCACCATCTTTCAATCACTTACTTGTGGTAGGTTTTAAAAAGTTAAATTGTACATTTTCATAGAAGAATGGTGCTTTCTTTGTGGATTTATATTGGTAGCTGGGCAATTTTCTTGATACAGTGCTAATCATTATCTGTAAGTAGATGAAATCACATGTCTCTCTCAGTTCAAATAGTAAGAATAAAGGATGCAGCTCTACCACCATTTCCTCTGTATGCAGCCAATTTATGACAGATTTTTGTTTCCCATTTTCATTCTCTTTCTCTTATTACAGAATAGGTTTGTGATTGTGCTTTTTTACATAGGGTTTTCCTAAGTGCTGTACAAGTACTACATAAGCATCATCATTAAGATTTATTTCTAACAAGGCAAAACTGAATTACCATTAAGAGAAGTGTACAGAGCTTAATGATATTCTAGTAAAGCTCAGAAACTCATCCTGTAACAATCATTTCTCCAAGAACCTGCTCTCTCATGGCTTCTTGGTTGTGCTACAACATCCCTGAATAATTTACAAGAAGTTTCAAGCTTCAAGAAGCTTAAAGAGTGTTTACCACACAGGCAGATGTCCTTTCATATTTTATTCTACCATTTGATCCTTTGTTTTATAAACCACTTAAATGCACTTTTTCCTGCAATCTCACATGCTTATTTGGTGAGAAAAGTAAAGCTATAGAAAAGCATTTATACCTTTACTATAATGTAAAAAATATAGTGAATTTAAAATTAGTTCAGCAGTGTACTCCATTCAGAAACACAGGTTCTCTGAAGCTGGCTCTGTCTGTTTTCTAGATGACAACCATAGTAAGTATTCAGCATGCTTAAGATGCCAGGGACTTGTTTCTCAATTTTACCCAACTCAGACACAGACTTGTTGTTTTCCTCACAGCTAAGACTGAGATAAATAACTGGGAAAATTCGAATTTAGTAGCCTACTGATTAAGCAATGATATCACTTAGCATGTACATTTTCAAGAAACCTAAAACCAAAATTGAGATCAAGAATTCAGAGAATTATTATTTTTTGAATCATGTTGGGAGTCATTTAGGCTATCAACCAACTAATAGCATTGTCATCATCTTGAAAAGAAAACACTACACAGAAATTTCAGAACACTTTAACAGTTGAACACAGAAGGTTTTGTTCAGTGCTTCATCCAGGATTGGTCAGGAGAATATGCAGAACTTCCTGTAGCTTTAAGTCTCAGGGCTATATACTTTGTTACATGGTCTCTAAATCAGGTGATGATAAGTGTTTCCATATCTAATATGAAAGATGGAGGGTTCACTAAGTGTTTTATGACATATTTTTTCTTTTTATATCGGACCTGAAACTGCATTTAGTAATATAACCATAACTTCCTTTGTTACACTTACTCTAATGTGATTCTAGACTCCTAGTTCCTAATGCAATAGTGTTTGGGTTGTTCTGTCTGAGGAAAGAACAAGTACTTCTCAGAGCTTCTTCTACGAAGGATACAGAGCTCTTATGTAAGAAATTGTGACTGATGAATATGAAAATAATGGGAAAGCATATAAAAAAATGGGATACACATTCCTTAATACAGTTAAATACAGAGCGTGCATTTTCATATAACAGTCAGAACCAGCTCCACTTATTTGGCAGGTACTGCTCTAATGAAAATCTCAGCTAGCATCGATAATCATAAATCTGAAAATTAATGAAGTCAAAATTTTCTCTAAAATTTCAGGCCTAACCAGTGGACTTTGACTTAATTCCCTTTCTTTGAAAGAAATAACAAAGAATATATTAGAAGAATCACAAGCTGCACAAAACACAGTCATTTCTTAAACTATTTAATAGAAATGACTGTTTTGCCTAATGGGGGGAAAAATATCCTTTCCTAGGGGAAAAAAAAAAAAATCCTTCAAGATTTATGAGTTCTGTCCCTGAGATTCTGACACACAAATGAGTTCTCAAATGAAACAAACTATCATGTTAAAGCCGCTGACTGTCCTCCAATGCTGTGATCCTGTGGCACCCCTTGCTAAGCTGAAGGTATCTAATCCTTTCTTTGAGAGCTATTTCAAACTGATATAGAGGAGGCAGCTATTCATTAAACACTTCCCTTCAAGGATATCGATGCATAATGCATTGAAACTCCATGGTAAGTTGTCTATTCATTAGAACCTTCAATTCAGCATCATAACTAAAGGCAAAGACTGGGAAAACATGGCACATGGTAATTTCCTTCCTTCCTTGCTCCACTACTGTTAAACAGAATTATTACTGTGCTACTTAGGAGTTACACAGGGCTCGAAATACAAATGATGTCTTCTTCACTGAGCAGTTCCACTTGCCTTCCTTTAAACAGAAGATATATAAGCTTTTGGAGACCAGGCTCAGAATGTCTGTGTTAGGTATAAATTCTAAGAAAACAGTCTAACAAAAGTAAGATTCAGATGTACTGCCTCTTGTGTAGTAAGGCTATGTCGGAGAATGAAGAACAACGGACTCTTGGTTTCATTTTTTCCCCAGTCAGTGCAAGCAATTTATGCCACTTTGCTCTATTGGGACAGGGAGGGTTTTGCGGTCATATACCTTCTTTTGTTTGATCAGGCATCTATTATAAAAATATAGTACATCTTATCAGAATTATCTGTTGCTTTTTGCTAAGGACAATCTAAGAAATACTTAGCCCTTTTGAATATTTATGTCTTTTTACCTGAGAACAAGTCTCAGCGGAGCCAAAAATGCAAGACAGATGAGGCTGAAGAGCAAACAAGAGGATCACATACCCATAGCCAGTGATAAGCATTTTCACCTGGAAAGAGGTGATAGGGCTTCCAGTCCTGGCTCCCTGGACTTCTTAAGAATTTTGTGTTAAATAGTCACTGGATAAAATACAAACAAAATGCTCTAAAAGGGACCCATTTTTCTCAGACACGATCAGGGATATTTCGTACCATCTCTCCATAGTCTTATGATTTTATAGTAGTAAAATACATTGGTGATTTCTCAAGATAAAATGCAATTTAACACAGTAGGGTTCAGACTTCATCATATTATAATCTTTTCTTTTTAATATACTTTGATCATCAATGATATAGTAAATGTTAAAATTCACACTATTATTACTGGAACCTAAATGGGCAACACTGACATGAAAAGGCAGGATTTGTGCATTATATTTTATTTAAAATCATTTCAGAATCTCTAAAAACATTCAGTACTGGTTATAGTTTGTTCAAGCTCTGAAAAGCTTTTATTCCTCTTTTGCAACCCTAAAGGCTAGAGGCTTCATTTTATGTTTAATGAAATATTCAAATACAGAAAGGCAATCTGAAAGAAGAAATAAGCCAAGTCAGTCTAGTCTGAGTGCTTAAAATATTGGGCATATACCATGATAACCCCAACTTTTGGTGTAAACAGTATCTCTGCTATCATTCTTACATGTTTTATAGCTTCCTCACAATTCTTTTCTGTTTTGTGTAACTTTAGAGCTCTAGGAGACTGAATTTTGGAAGAGATGAGTCAAAGACAATTTTAAGTTTTGTATTATCACATATTGCCATATATTTAAACAATTGCCAACTATAAACCAATCTATGGTGGAAAGATGGTGGAAAGATGGATGAAAGTCTATCCATGGACTAAAAGATGGTAAAGCATCTATTTAATTTCTTGCCACTAAGACTATAGGCATACAAACAATTCAATTTGTGCAACTGTAGAAATAAATAAGGGCAGAACCACCCGGAAGTAGATCTGCCCTGACCAAAACCAAAAAAACAACCAAAACCCAAACCCCAAACCTCTGTCTATTACATTGGTGGCTGATTTCCTTCGAAGCTTCCCATATCAAACTGTACTCCCAGCCATTCCTTTTGGCTTTTTTTTTTCTTTCTTTTTCTATAGGAGGTTTTAAATGGTGAATCAAGCTTCAGTGTGGTAACCATGGTGTTACGTGAAAGGCCCTAACAGGCATGAGGGCACGCTGGGACAAGTCTGGTGGCTTACAAGAAGAGAGAATTTCTTTCATTTTGAGAAGGTTTGGAAAGGAAAAATGAAAAAAAATATTGAGGGCATGTGTGGAAAAGAGGAGGGTTCATAGGCTAAAGCTAGGTTAGGAGAAAACACTGACTGGTAATTTTTCTCTGTCTACAACCACCTTCCACAAGCCCAACAGTTCTTTAGCCAGACTGTGGGCAGAAAAAACAGAGAGACACTTGGGTAGCTGAAAGGAGGGAATAAGCACGTCCTGGAAACAAAAATAATGGTGAAGGGCTCTAGGGATGTTGGCCACGAGAATGGTAGTTATTTGAGATAACACAGAAAGAAAGAAGCTGCCTTGACTAACAAAAAAATCCTCCATGGGATGTACATTTATAAGTTCTGTCCTCATATCCAAACACTTACTCAGCATTCACTGAATTCAAGGATCCCAGGGATTATTTAAACACAAAATAATAAAATTCTGCCTCGTGCAATAGCTACAGTAACACCGTAGCTGTCTAGAGGGATGAACTCTTTACTGATACTGTTAGATTTAAGCTAAAAGCTAGGAAAACCAAAAAGATGTAAATGATTGTGATTCTCAGAAGGATTCCAGTTGAGTAAAGCTCATATTTTTGTGGAAGTTCAGGGATCCAGTTTAAAACTGTTTTTCTTCAGAACCCCCTTTCTTTTGTCAGTTAATTTATCAGTCAAACAGGAATTAGAAAGAGATACTTAGAAATGAAGTGATTAGAGAGACATTTAAATAAAGTTTTCATGCCTGTTTAAATATTTCAGTACAGTTCTGATGCTGGAGACATGATTTAACATATGTTAATGAGGAATATTCATATACACCAAGGTTTTCAATATTAATATGCATTGTAGCAGATTACATCACCAACACTTACAGATTCAGTAGTGACAAAGAAAAAAAATTGTAGAAACGCTGACTTTTTTGTGTTTAAATTTAGGATTAATGCTTTTACACTGCTTTTTTATTTCATATAAAAATATTTTCTCTGTAATAAGAAATATTAATAGGGATTATATGAAATTAATTTATTTTTAGCAGATATATTGCTGAGGCAAGCAGGTGACACAGATATAACATGTTCAGCA
The DNA here is from genome assembly GCF_003343035.1 of Apteryx rowi. Classification (NCBI taxonomy): domain Eukaryota; kingdom Metazoa; phylum Chordata; class Aves; order Apterygiformes; family Apterygidae; genus Apteryx; species Apteryx rowi. The sequence goes on from NW_020451142.1 coordinate 16,438, forward strand.
ATATAGCAGTACTGTGGAGAAAAGATTCTGTAAAAGAACTGCTTCATTTCAGTTCGTAGCTACAATAATAGCCCTCTGGAGGTGATAACCTTAAGGGCAACATGAGATTTGACATTATTTAAAATCTTAACAAGGCAAGACAGACAAAGAATCAAATTCAATTATGTATTTAATATATAAAATATTTTTCTCAAAGTTGAGGTTTATTTAATGGATATGTACTGGTAGTAAAGCAATGTAATTCATATAAACTTTATTATATTTCCTTATTCTTCAAAAAATTCATAAGTCAAAAGAAATATGAATTGTAAAGTATTTAATATAAACAGATTTCCATTTTCTATGTAGCACTTTTTTCGTAGTTTTTCTTCCTTCTGCTTAATGTACAATTTACTAAGAGTCATAGTAGCATAATTAGCATAACAATATTATATTCTTAGTATAAGAATATTCCAAAATACACATTCTATCATCAGTAACTCAATTTCACCTTAACCATTGTACTGTTAATTTTCTTCTTTAAATTTTTGATCAAAATAAGTAATGTTAATGTGCATCCAAATTATTTATCAACTGATATCTCAAATTCCTTCCTGATAATAATTGTATTTATTATATAATTACTATAATTATATTCATTATACCTTATATGGTAATATTTTAAATTACACATTTTGTTAATCAATTTTCTAATTCTCTTTAGAGCTGTTTTACATGTTATTCTTGTTATTCTGCTTTCTATATAATAGTTTCTTTTTTATAACTGTGTGAGTGAAGGAAACTAAGGAAATTAAGAGTGATAATATGGATTTTTAACAAAATGTCATCATCTGGGACCAGGCTGATAAAGGATGCAGGCCAAATCCAGAGATAATATAGCAAGTGGTTGGATGGGATTCATTTGGATGGGATTCATTTCAAGATTAAAGCACCTAAGTATAGGTATATATATGTAAGGTTGGTGTCTAACTTTGTACAATAATGAACGAAGAGCTTGTTAAAAGCAGTTGACAGAGAGAGAATCATGATTTGCCTGACTAGCTGCTATAGGTGGAATGCAGTTTCCTACACAGAAATGTCAAGCGCCATCTGCAACACTCAGTAGTTTTCACTCGTACAAGGCTGGCAGACAGGACATGAAGCCTGGGAGAGAACCCATGCCTTACTGGAACGGTAGTCAGAGAGCACGTAATGCATTTTAACTCATCTAAAATTATGTTTAGATAGCTGAATTATGCCTTAGGCATCAGCTTCAAGGAGAGCTAGCTCTCTGGGCTCCACTGGCAATATTGACCGTAAGAGAAGGTCAGGCACGAAGCTCACTTGTTGATACCTAGTTGCACATACCTAAATTTAGGTTAAGTCTAACTGAATCCCACATTAGAGTCATATTCTACACATGAATTCCAAATTAATTCTTTTTGTAAATGTGGAATGTTTTCCAGTTTAAACCAATGAAAATAGTATATTTCTCCAATAAAATTTGTTGTAAATATCTACTATCTAACAGGTTTAAAAAGAACGATTTTCTTTGCACAAGATGTGCAGCATCTTAAAAATGGCATACAAGCTTTCACTAATAAGATACCATGAATAATTAACAGGAAAAGGGGTTAAACAGTCAATTTGATTACCAAGCACTCTGTTCTACATAAATGAAATAAATGTATGTTTAGAATACTACCATATATGCTAAACAGTTTTAACGATTAATTCATCTGTTGCAGAATTCTCTGCATAAATAAGTATGGCACCCTCATGAAGGGGCAACAAATTCTATCCAATTCTCCACTGAAAAAAAAAATCCATTAATGATACATAATTTAGAGTAAAAGTATCCAAAGAGATTTCTTATTCATATCTTTTTTCCAACTGTTATCTCAAATGGTAAGGGAGATGATTGCCTGAGAGAGCATCTTGCTTTTACAGCTAGAAAGGGAGAATTTAATTAATATGAACATATTTCATTTATTTATATTTCTTTTCAAGTCAGTACTTTATTCTGTAGCAATTTCCTTCCTTAAGAAATGAAGTTCATCATGTACTTCTCATTACTAAAGCAAAATTCACAGGTTGAAAAGAAAAAGCAACAAAGCAACTTTGACATTTTATACTGATGAAAGCTTATAGACCATGGACTAGACAGGCTACTAGACAGCCTATACATATATAGAGTCATTTCAGGGTTTTTTGGTTGCATCTAGTTATCTACAAGGATGTCTTTCAATTTTTGTACTGAGTTTTTTGAAATACATATACAGATACCATGTATTAAACTGTGGTCATATCTTTTCATCATCAAGATATTTACAAAGAAACCACTGCATCAGTAATAAATACAAAATCCAGTCAGTCTCACTTACAGCTGTGACAATTTCCAGGGTATTGCAGGTGTCATAACGTGACAATTTTAGCTCTGGATTTCTTTCGTAAGATATATTTGGGTCTAATAAACTCAAATACACAGGCACACACGGAATGCACTTAAAATAAGCATGAAAGTAAAAGTAACAATTGCAACTGCAAATTAGTTTCTTTGTTATTGTGATTGTCAATGAACAGAAAATGTGTATGTGTTAGGACTTGTTCAACCAATGCTACACAGTGCATGAGAGCACGGTATTTCCAACCCCTAACAGGTGGAACTTTCTTCCAAACTCTGTTTTCTCCTGCTCATTACCAAATTACTGGACTTTCACCATTTTTAGTTCTGTCTTCCTATAATATGTACTTTAGCAAGAAGCAAGCTATCCTCCTAATACATTTTTTGTCTTTATCAGAAAGCACTAATTTTTAGTTATATACATTCATCTTGTATATTGATACATATTTCTATGTATGGCTTTCAGGTACATTGAGAAATAAATCACAGGTGGCTGTGAAACAACTGAGGATTCAAATGTAGTATTTTAATTGTTAATGAAAGTCTATCTCATTATTTAATTAAGACTCCTGAATTTATTTCTCTTAAAGGCAGCTTAACTTGGATGATAGGACCTGCAGTATTCAAAATCCAAATATTCTTATGATAATAAGAATGATTTAATAGAAACTGAAGACAGAGTTCTAATTGCCAGGAGTAAGATTTAGTCTTACTATATATGAATACTTTTAAAAGAAGCCCATACGAACACTTACACTACACCTATTTCTATATACGTTCTGTAAAACTGAATCAGGATTCAAAATACAGTGTTGCACAGATTCATTTAAAAACAAGGAAAAAAAAGTTTTACCCAACAAGTCTTGGGAAAATATCAATTATTTTTCTCATCTTCTCTTCCTCCTCCTCATTCTGTAGATGTGCCCAGAAAAACAATAATAATCTGCCTTGCAGATTACTTTTCTCATCCTGCACATCTTATTGCCTTTACTTCACTGAAGAAGAATGGATGATTGCATCTGGGTTGTGACACTGGCTGGACAGATTAGCAGTGGTGTTGACTATGACAAATCACATATACTAAGCTTTTGCTGAAGGAATCCACTGGAAAATGTCTACTGCAACATCTCCATCCAGAACTCTGTTTACAGTTCTCTAGAGAAAGACAAGTGCTATATAAATTAATTCCAAGAAAAACTGAGTCACCCACCCTCCTGCATTTCTGATTATTTTCTGGACTGTTCTTTTGGGCATTTTAACCGTCTCCAAAAGAACAATTTCTTTGAACCACTTATACTCTAAAAGATAGACAGTATGCAGAGACCTCACACTTCATTTGGAAATTGGTGGACCTATGGCATAAAAAAATGATTTAAAATAGCAGCTGTTTATCACAGTTTGCCAAGCAAGTAGTAGCTTCTTGCTATCATAAAGAACTCAAACTACTATACCTTTAAAGTATTCTATCATTATTTTTTATTATTTTGTTATTATTTTTATTATTAAAACTTGCATAGGTGCAAGGTTTTAGCAGATACTTAGCCCTTGAAACTTGTAACATTGCTATTTGTAATTCCTATAGGAAATTCATTTTAAGTATTTTTCTCTTACTGATAGCTGAAATTACAAGTCGATTTTATTTCCCTTTCTCTTCCCATTTTTGTACTGCCCATCCTCCCCTCACCAACCTCATTCCCAGTCATATAATTGGTGCAATTAAGCCCTCACTGTTTCTACATGCCTTCAAAGAACTATTTCTGTGCTAGGAAAAGTCAAAGTGAAAAAAATGTCTTGAACTGTACTCTAAAAAAGATCACAGTTTCTGCCAGAGTAAGAGATACCTTCTAAAAATGCCTCTCTAATGCCCCAACATAGCCCTGGTAAAGCTACAAGCAGTAAAAAGACTTGAACACAGTGCAATTGCAATTGTCTAATCATTTGTAAAAACGTAATTCTAGAGACAGACACATCATGAACCAATTAGGACTTAAAAGAAAATACACTATTCCCTGTATTTGACCCAAAAGGGAATTGAGATCGACTAGTAGATAGATCCACTATTTGCTGAACAATTATAACAAAATACACATGTGGGTATCAACTGCAGTATTTTCAGTATTTTGGAAATACTGCACCATAAAAAGTCTCTTAAATCATCCAAGTAGGTACAGAGGAGAGGATTCTTATGCATGATGGTTTCAAGGATGGGGAGGAATCACCAGTCTGACTCTACATTTTCTCAGTCCAGTTATTTAGGAGTACCTTACTTTTCTTAGGTATTATTATTATTATTATTATTATTATAAGTGGATGCTTAATCCCAGACTATTTACAATAATCATGCTTGGAAAAAATTCAGACTCTCCCTTTTCTAGATGAAACCAGAAAATGGTTAGTTTGCCATTTTCTAATGGGGGCTACATGTCCTTGGTATTAGATAAACTGCGCAGAAGGATTCAGAGATGTCATTAAGAGCACAAGAACCATTCCTCACAAATAACCACTGGATAATAATAAACTGGAGGACCTTGAGCTGGTGTCTTTGTTGGAGAATCTGCATTGCTGAGCAGGGTGCTGCAGTCTGAGATTTGGGATCTGACTGACAGGCACCGCACAGGCAAGCATGGGACTCTGGATGGTGCAGTCCACTGAAGAGAGGCTTGCTCTGGGGCACTCCTCAAGTTAATAAACCCCGGGTGCACCACAGCCAGCGCCACCCCACACTGTGGGGTTGCTGTAGCCTGGGGGCACACCGTTTAATGACCCCATGATTGACAAGTCCAGACAAAGGAGAAGTGACACCGCAGACCCACACCATAGACATCTGTGGAGCCATTCCCCACAGAACGACCCGCTGAAGGGCGCATTGTTACCCACTGAGCAGTGTGTGGGCTGAGCACTGGGTCATCTGCTGATGTGCTGCTGTTTTTGACTAGAGCTGTGCAGCTTTCCTGTAACTGTGGGCTGGCATTGCTTTGACTGGATATAAAGGAGACTAAGCCACACAGGTTGGTGGGACTTGGACCAAGGGTCAGCTGGCCTGCGGACCCAAGGACCCACCCATCACCAGGGACGCTCCTGATGTCAATGGTGGTGAGGAGAAGCCAGGGAAAACCATACTGGAGGAGTGGCCCATAAGGGGAGAGAGTGGTTGCTGTACCATTCCCCCTTGATTTAACTGTAGAGCTCTGATATGTACATGCATTTTCAGCTCTGTCATATTTCTAGCTTTAGTATACTTTTAGCTTTGTTATAACCTTCTATCTCTAATAAACTCTCATACTTGACAAATGATGATCTCTCAAGTTCAGTGCAGCTAATCCTGAAAATCAAAAGAATCCCGGACGTCCCTCTATTGGCACGTCACAGAGACCTGCAGTAATCCAAATGTCCTCCTAGTTTATTCAGTGTGTTCCCTGCCTGTATGAAAATAATTTGATTTTCCCTCATCAAGGATTATGAGGCAGAAATCCTCTATAGATGAGCTGGTTACAGTTTATATCTGGATATTACATAATACAATGAATTTGACACCTGCTGTTGAATCCATGTCATTGGTCACATTTTCCTTTAAACTGCTGCCAGGGTTAAGATTTTCAATTTCTTGATGAGGGCCGGGAAATCAGTGGTGTCAGACAGAGTGCCAGTGCAGTTAGCAGGCTTGGACATGTTGGAACATTTCCACCTGCCTAGTCATCACAGACATGTGAGTGCAGAAAGAAATAGTCGTCTCTTTGCCTCCACCGTGGCCACCAAACAGAAAATGTCTTCCTGATGCAAATGATTGGACTTGCAACACTTTTCCGCTGCTGATACTCTAACCTCTTTCACTGCTGCCTCATTTGTTACTGCTTTAGTTAAAGAATAATGAGAATGAAGTTTGCCTGTCATTAAGAAACCCTATATATCCCATTAACGAACTGGCTGGTAATTAATACTGAATCTTGCCAGCCACAGGAGCAAGCTCAAGAACAATCTGGAGCATATAATTTTAACAGTCATGTACAGTAATTACAATATTTCAGATGATCATACAAATATATTTCAGATTTATTAAACCTTAAACTTTTCATCATCTGTATTTTTTGTGCCTCAATTTGAAGTACTGTTTGACAGCAGAACATTATGCAGATACTGTTGCGCAATATACATTACAACCTTGTGTCTGCCTAAAAATGACATTGCCACATTTTTCAAAAGACAATTCATCATACTGACACCTGATAAGACATTAACAATTCAAAAATTTACTCTGTGGCTCGCCAGTGTAATGCAAGCTTGACTGATGGTTTTGCAAGAGCTGCAAAGTACTGTTCATTCTCTTGTGATGCTAATGCGAACTAGAAGAAAGAGTTCTGCCATCATTAATTAATTGAATCCATCTCAAAAAAAGATCTTGCATATATTGTTTAAAATTATCTCATAAAAGATGGTGTAAAATTCAATTTGTTTTATAAGTCATAATTTTTCTATTGTAGTCCATGTCCGTTCATGTGTAGCATTCTAAATTTCATTTCATCACTTCTTCTCCTGTTTTTTTGACTAATTTATTAACCTGAATGTATTCAGTCATATCACACCTGAAAAATACATTCTACCAGAACAAGTTAAAACAAAATAAGACTCTGGCAATTGCACTAGAAGAAGCAAATATGTTAGGGCTTTTTTAAACTACTTCTCATTCATTTTATGAATCTGACACTTACAGAAAATTTTTAATCACATGGGAATGTGAATAGAAAACTTTGTTGTTGTTAATTAAAATACATCTCAAAAATATCTTACCTTAGAATCAATAAAAAAAAGGAGTAATTTTAGCCATATTTAATGACCTCTTGAACAAGAACACTGGAGACTAAAGAAAATCCATTTCGGTAGATTAGCCTCGCTCTGAAAATCCTTGAGTACAGCTTTGAGTTTCTGTTCTTTTTCCTGAAGAGCTCCATTTTATAACCTGTTTTGCTCCATGTTTACACAAAGTATGCTTACCATGTAAAAATTACTAAATATTCCACATTACATTGTGGAAAGACAATATAATTCAAAATACAATTTTAGTAACTTCTCTGTTATTCATGATCTACCTTGCTCTTTTCAACTCCTTCTACATATGATCAGCCCTAGTTGTGCCTTAAGCTACTGCAACTAATATTTCTCTGTTTGTGCCTGAAAGAACGAATTCCAAATGGCTATTCCTTTTCAAACAGAAAAGCAATGGGAGCCAGTCTACACGGTGGGGTTGGGGGAAAATTGACTGATTTTATTAATTAGAAACCTGTCCAGAAACATTACATTTACTTTGAAAGCAGCAGCTTTGCAAAGAATTCACAGAACACTTTTGGTAACTTCTTCTTAGTAACAGTGAAATAAATTGCAGAAGCATAATGTTATTATTAAACATCACTATTGTACTGAATGGTAAAAAAACTAAATAGCACAAATCTTTTTTCATCCATACAGTTTTATTAAATAAAAAATGAATCTCTCCCTGGATGAACTGAATAGAATTAACTGCTTCTCGAGTCTGATATTCTAGTCCATACTAATTTCTTTTATGAACTGTTAATGCTTTTCTGCTATTTTTTCTTTTAAACAAAGCTGAAAGTAAGCATACAGAAAGAGATATGAAAGCATATTTAAAAGCCCACAGTCAAAATTGAAAATTTAATGTGGTGTTTTCCTAGTTCTATCTAACAGTTACTGAGCCTGAAGCAATGTATAGACAGAATGCAAGATTCTGAAGGAGAATATCATGCTGCCAGTAGAATCTGGAAACACTGCAATTTCTAAGTTTGTTGCGCTTTGCTGCATCACTAGCAGGTTTTAACTTGACCTGCCTCTCCAAGGCTCCAAGGTATTTGCTGCAGTGGGCTGGTTCTTTCCAGCTGAGAAGGCACTCTTCCAAGCTAGCTCATCAGGATTGCCAAAATAAGTTTTTATTCACTGTAAAATTGTACAAATGTTCATGGTTGTTCCTCTCCTTTCTAAAATGCATAGATAAAAAGAAAAAAAGTGCTTGCTAAAGTGTTTTGAATAAATTCTTTAACATTGCAGTTTAGGTAATCTAAAATTACTAGAAAAATAAAGTCTTTTTTCTCCAAATAGTTCTTTTGGAATGAATTTCATTTGTTCAAAGGGACCAGTAAACTACAGTCATCAGACTGGAAGAGGAGGAGGAAAATAAGGATCAGACATGAAAATATATGTGTAAAATATGGAAGATCCACATTTTCTGAGACAGGAGAGAAAACTGAATCCAGGTTTCCCCCATGCTAGATAACTAAGATATAAGAAAGACAGCAAAAGCTCTATCAGGAATGATTGTGATACTAGCTGTTATTTTGTTTTTCTTACAAGGTTTTACTTCAGGTTTTCTACTGAACAAAAGGACTTTGAAGGGAGATGGGGAAATATAAGACAACAAGAAAGGTTTATTTTATTATTTCAATCTAAAGCAAACTTTTCCCGTCATGTTCTTTAGGTAGACACAGTCAGCAAAGAAACAAAGAACAACTCATAACAAATCAAAAGTATTAAAACTGCAACTGAAATGAATAGGCTGAAACATACCTCTCAAGTTCTATAAACGCAGATTACTAACACTCTTTCACTTAGCCTTGAAAATGCAATCTGAGTGCATCTAGGTACCTTCACCCTAGTATGAATTCAGATTCTGTAAAAAATCAAATATCTGCAGCACCAGAGGTGCCTGTGTACTGTTATATATTGTAACCATTCAGTTTCAGATGACTCTCATCTTTGAAACTTCATGCATCAAATTATTTATTAAGAAAATGTTTTCTCAGGATGAATAAAAGCAATTGCTAGTGTGCTCTGAAAAAAGTTATGCCCTGTGTCTCATGTCCTTCACTAGAAAAATAACAGTAAAAGTATTTCTAGATTCTGTCAAAAAAGGCAAAGTTGTTCTAGAAGCAGGTAGCAGATCAGATACTCATGAAAAATTTTCCATTGTACATATCCTTCCTTAAAAGTATATGTTTGGGTTATGCACCAAGACCATGAAATGTCTTTAAAGAGGATAACAACAGAAGCAGATCTTTTTTAGTATATATGACAATGAAGAGATCTATTTCAAGAAATAAATACCATCTCAAGTGAAAGTGGATGAATAAAGTGGTAAGAGTTACTAGTGTTTACTGGGAACAGAGTATGTGTTGAGACACCAAATCACTGTACTGGGACAAAGGAAAGAATATCTTCCATTTAGTAACATAACCGTCATGATTTCAAAGATGCTTTCCTATTCTATATTTTAGTCTCATCTTGGTCAGTATACTAGAAAGACTAGGAAATGGCAAACCAAAACAAATGGAAGAAAACTGTCTGGCTCTGAAATGTTTCATACATAAATATGGACAATGAAAAACTGTCTGAGAGAGTCTTTGGAAATTGAAAACTACTGTCTATCAAGAACCAACAAAATCCCCCCTCTTTTTTTTTTTTACTTTCTTCAATAAATTATTTTCTATTTTCTGCTTTTTAAAATATCTTTTATTTTCTGAAGAACTTTTTAGGAAAGGATGTAGGATGGAATGGAAAAAAAAAATCAAATTAATCAAACCAGTACTTGTTCTTTGGAAATTTCTTTTTTTTTAATATTCCTGTAAAATAGAGAAGTCCAGGTCATTCATCACAAGTGAATGGATAAAAATAAAATTTAAATTTAAGTTTGAGTTGCCTCATCCCATGTTCAAGAAGTCACAAGCAAACACACCATAACTTCTTGTTTATTTTGTAAGATTTATAGCAAGACTTATACCTACATCACATCACAACTAAGTGGCAGCGCACATCAAACATACTTTGACCTTTAGCTCACCCGTATTTGCTGTGCACCAAAGTCCTTTGTTAGCAAACTTTGCAATTCTGGAATTCTGGTCAAAGCTTCCAACAGTGCAGCAAAGGTTGGAGAGAGACAGACCGAGAGATAGACAGGCAGATGCATGGGCATAGGAGGCAAAAGGCATACTTTATTAAATATTTGTGTAAAACCAACTGGAATCCAAACATCTACATTCGTCATTCAGTCACTTCTGCCGTCAGAAGCAGACGTGTTTTTTGAGCTGCAAAGGGTGGCACAGAATTTCCTTTCAAACCGGAAATCCATATGCTTGTAAATGGTTACAGCAATTCTTAAAAATTCAGAAATCTAATGTGATTTAAGATTTTAAATGCAGTGCTGAAATGGAGATGCTCATTTCAGCTAGTGACTATTCACCAATATGCCTAAAAGTTTGATTACAGTCTTGATTTTACAGTTTACTGTACCTAAATGCCTTATATAATCATATCACCATTGAATTTACCAGCATGTATTCTTTACCAAGTTCTAAGCAGTTCCTAGGGATCACATCTTGTCAATGGTTCCGCAAAAACATTTACAAAAGAGTGGGTAGTTAAAAAACTTCCATCTATGATATGTTGTTTAATGAACAAATCTGACTAAACTTGTTTCCCAGAGATTTGTATTGTTTTCTTACCTCATTGCCCTACAACTGCGCAACATCTCCTTTACCTATGTCATCTGTCCCTTGTGACATCTTCAGTTTACGTCTTTGTTCCACACCTACCTCATTAATATTTTTTCTTCCTTCCATGCCTCTTTCCCAGATGTCATCTGGGTGGGGAGGAGCATGTACAGTGGCTTGGTGTGAGCTCCATGAGCTCCGCATGGGCATCAGGAGAGGGAACTGCAGACGTCCCTTCCGACCCATGTCGTTCTCTGATCAGGCAGTTCAGGAAGAACAGTCAACTGCTGAGCTCCTCATGTAGCTTTTCTCCCAGTATTGAACTGGTTTTTTTTCTTCTTCTTTCTATCCAGCTCTGAATTTTATAAAATCTAAAGAAATCACTGTTTTTGAGTTCTGTACTTAGTCAAATTTGATTTTAATTGGCAGCAGGTAAAGAGTTGTTAGGGGAAAGGGATGGACAAATGAAGAAAGCAACCGTATAAAGCTCATTTTTTAATGAAACTAGGCTAAAAAGAAGAGATAAAACTTCAAATTTTGTAAATGTTGAAAATATCTTTAGCAATCAAGTTCCTAGATACTTTGTAAAATGTCTTTATAAAGCATCTTGGAAAAATAATACCACCCTTCCAACCATAAAAGGTAGTCCCAGGTGACTGAATTCAACTTTATGAATTTCTGCTGTCTGAAAAATCAGGCATGGTTTGTCTGTAATTGCTCTGAGAATAGAACCCTTCTAAATCAATCTTTTGAGATTAGGAAAGGAGAGGAATGGAATGGGAGTATTAAGTATTACCCATAAAATATTTATGCATAAAAATATACCCATAAAAATTTACTGAGAATTGATTTTGAATGACAATTTGGTATTTGAGGGTTAAAATTCAGTGCTTTTTTCTGCAAAGGTTTAACGATACAAATGGAACAAAAAAACCCAAAATATGTAAAATTAGATAAAGAGCTGAATTCAAAACTGATATTAAAGCTGAATTAAGACGAAATAGAAAATGAATTAGGATGGAGGGGAAACAATTTTTTAATATAAAAATTCCCAGTAAAGTTTTCAGTTTGCATTTAAGTAATCACTGGAATAGGTCATGTTACATTTCTTACATCTTTTGTGGAATAAGACAAATTTCACTTCTGTAATGTGATGAACAAAATTCATTTTTTTGCCAAAGAAATGTATTTTTTTATAATAGTCACACATACAGACACACACACACTTTTCAGTACAATAAAACATAGGGTTGCTATCTATGCCATGTGAATCTAAAAAGAGTCAGTAAGGGGTATGTGAAATTAGAAAACATTAACAGAAAATAACATGCCTTTCAGACAAGCATGAATTTTAAAGCTACAGAGTTCAGAACCGCAAAAGATTTGGTCCGAGTTTTAGTTTAGTTACAGTGTCACCCTTATTAGCACCAAAAAAAAACAAAAAAAAAAACCCCAAAACAGAATTTCAGCTTATTTACAAAGCTTAAGTGACAAGCTACCATTTCTCTGTCTGACAGAGCACCATCTAACAAGGCTGTAATGTCAAGGGTTGCTCTACATGTATTTTTTGGTATTGATCTTGTATCAAAGATACTGCCATTAGGATACTAGTGTACCACATCAGAGTTCAAGAATAAAGCATTCTGAGAATAGTAGCTGTCCCTTCCCTATCTGACTAAGCATCCCTCCATTCTCAGTGAGTGCACTTCTGTGCTGTTTTCTAAGTATGAATCCTGAAGCAATAGGAAGAATACTATCACCACTTTATACTGTAATATCACAAAAGACTGAAATGGAGAAAAACTATTCAGTTTATAGATCCTTTCTTAAATTGCTTTGCACCCACTGTATATAAAAAGTAGGAAATTGCCTGGCTCTATGCAATTCTATTGGAGGAATCGATAAATGTTATTCAAGATTACTTTAGGTGAAAATTTTCATGTAAAATCTTTTTTTTTTCTCCAGATGTTTGTTTTTTACAAACTTTCTTTAAAAAAGTTTCAAGTAATGTAATTTTACACACACACACACAAACACACACACAATTAAAAAAAATAAATAATCATGTACTTTAACCAATTTTATAGCAGCTTCTGGGCAGTACCCTAGTGGACTGTATTATGGGCTTTGCCCTTATGGGTAGTGTTTTGCTCCCAGAAAAATCCTAGCAAGGAATTAAAGAAATAGCCACACATTATATTTTCATATCCGATACATATTTTTTTAAGTGCAATTTAAATCTACAGTTCCTTGATTAGTGCTCTGGACTTTCCAATTGACAGTACCTTGTGTTGTCACTCTGGAAGATTTCAGGTATCATTTTTGTATCGTCATTTACAACACGGCAGACAAGAAATACTATTAGCTGAAGTTTTTAATCAGAGCATGAAAAAATTACAAAGTTTTGCAGCCTGCGTGATGCAGGTCAAAAGACTAGAAGCAGTCATTGATTTAATTACAGCTGTTCAACTCACTATAAAGACTCTTTAGCTTGCAGCGAAGGTAACTGTCTTGCTTAAAGCAATCAACATTCATTATTAGCTAATCTAAAAAACATTGTTCGGGGACAGATGCAGCACACTCCTGGAGGCAGATGTGGGAAACCTGCAGAATTACTTATCCTCTGACAATTATCTCTGATAGGCTTTCTAGCACCAGCTGCAAGTCTCTTGTAGTGCCCGATGCACAGATAAACTCCTGCAACATCTTGTGAGAATGGAGCTCTCTTTTTCAAGTACATCTTCTTTCACTGAGACCAGATTCCTAAAAACTGCTATCTGAGTTCTTCCAATTGTAAAATGTTTTGTGCAATAGAACTCTTTACTGTCTGTCTTTTTTTTTTTTTTTGATGTGCAAGGCTTCTGTTTCAAAATATATACTTAACTATGTAATTATCTCCTGTCCTTTACTTTTATTGTTGTCAAAAGATAAAAGCAGAAGTAAAAGAGATTGGACCTGACTGGAACATAAACAATAAAACACTGTGTGCCAGGGGTCTACAAATGTACAGTATTTTGCACATACAAGGAAACTGTCGTGGTAACATGGCCTTTCATCATTCATATATAGGCATACTGCAAGTTTTTACAAGTAACCACCCCTTTTAAAATCTGTATTGATAAAGGTACTGCCCTAAATTACATTTTCTGTTAGTTTAAATCATATATAGTTAAAAGAATACCTATTAGATAGCTTACCTAAGAGAACTAGCTTCTTCACTCAGTAAATTAAATTAAAAATTTGGTTTTATTAAGACTTACATACTCTGAATAAATACTTGAGCCTTTGTTCTCTCTGAGAAGTTAACACAGTCTTCTCAGAATACTTTAAAGTAATTAGATGGTGTTTCTTCAATATATAATTACATTCTTATCAAACTTTAACTAAATGTCTATTTTATACACTTGAAGTACTAGCAGCAGAACATGATTCAAGCACCAGAACATGAAAAGGTGTCATTGAAATATAAGTGGATCCCTGGCAAGTGATTATGGTTAACAAGAAAGAATCTGTTATAGTACCTGAGAGGGGCAGAAGTCAGTGAGAAGTCACCATCCTTCCTCCAGAATTAACACTGATTGAAATATCCAGTTCCACAACTGAGATATTTTTCTGAAACAAAGCAATTGTAGACATCTTTACCCAATACAGAGAAACTTCGTCAACTAGTAAGGATCACTGCTGTAAGATTAACAAATTCCACGGGTATACCTGCGATTTTGTTAACAGCTGCATGGGAAACCCTCCTTCAATAGTCTAACATGAAGTTCGATGTTACCGGAGAGAAAACACAGTGCTGAATACATTTATTACCGTTCCATGCAGGTAACTGGACTACTCACAAAATAGAGCTGATCTCCCTGCAAACAGCTTCAGCAATGAGAGATCATTGAATGTCATAGTTACTATGACTAAAATGCTCTTTAAGGAAAAGTTTTATGGTTGTTTTTATAAATTGAATTTGCAAATGCCCTTGACAGGAAAAGAAAACTCTTCCTGGCTAATTGCTGCCCCTATATTCTTGGGTCATGCTCAAGAGAGTATGGATATCATCTTATCTGGTAACACTTAAGTTCTTTTCCATCATATTTACCTAAAATATTGCTGTAACTTCAAAGAGAGAGAAAATCATATGTTAATTTATTCTGTAACAGACACTCTGGACAGAGGTTTCAGACTCTAGAGGCTCTTGCTTGTGATGAAGCTGTCAAAAAATTGCTACAGTTTCTCCACCCTTAAAGGAATGCTGATTTCTCTGATAAAATCAAAACATATTTCTGATGCAAAAACCTTGCGAAGAAAGCAAAAAGGCTTCATTTTTTTTCCACCTTGTCATTCTTTGTGAAGAGACATGCAATTATTTATTTGAATATTTATTAGGCCCCAAAATAATTGAAAGAAAGTGCAAATTGGATAGTGAAAAAAATCCAGCTTTGAGAAGTTGGGAATTGAGAAGTAGGACTGCCAATCACTGTCTCTGAGTAAGTTCCTTTAAAAATATAGTAGAAAAGCCAACACTGGTTGCTTTTCAACTGAGATATGCCTTTTCCAGCAGCGAAAGGACTCTGACTGCCTAGCCACAGATGTAATTCAATACCAGAAAAGTTTCTCAGGTCTTCTTTGGTTCTGAAAGTTTGGCAAGCAGCATAACCCTGCAGTAATACTGACAAAAGCAGAACCCAGATTTTTGTAGCAAGAAGTTGGTGAGCTCTGGCTTCACCCTGAAACAAGTCTTGATTCATTGTGTTACACATGTGGCAGTGAATTGCATAAATTCTATATTTTGCACAACCTATTACTAGTTTGGTATTTGCACTCACCACAAAACTATTCTCACCTGTGTTTAGACAATAGAAATGCATCTATTTAAACTATAAGTATCATGGATTTACTGATACTGTTCTCAGTCTGTAAAACCTTGTCAATATTAGTCATATTAGCCTATATTCACATACAAGATTTAAGTACGAACAACCTTTTTCTGCTCTTTTTTCACGAATTTCTATTTGTTTCTATGTATACTTTGCTGTCTCCAAACAAGTTGTCTGTATCTCCTGTACATTTGTACTACAAATATTGCATCCTTCATATTTTTTAATATGCCACGGGGGGGGGGGAAGGTCTGCAATCAATCATAAATATGTAAATATGTGAAGAAAGTTAGTGAACCTTAAATAGCTCTGGTAGGCACTTGCCATAAAAATGCTAATTTAAAACAAATGGTGAAGATAAGTTTAGGTGAAGTTACCTAAAGCAAGAATTACTCAGACTTGACAAAGTTACCAAAAAGTTAAGAGTTTTCCAGGAATCACTCTGAACCTATATGCTTGACTTCAGCTACTGTCCAGCAAAATAATGTTCTTGGTCTGAATTCTTCTGGCTGTAATTTATGGGTTGCAAAAATAGGCCTTCTTCAGCATACTCCAAACTGTAGTTACACAGTCTTATGTAACAGTCTTCTGTGACGGCATTCAAAGAGTCTGTCAGGTGTTTTTATTGAAAACCTATGTACGTAAATCAGAAGAGCTAAAAATGCTAATAAAGTCAAACGCGAAGCTTGCACATTGTGTCACAGGCACGGTGCTTTAGAACTATGGCAATTTCAAAGATTTCTTATACTAGATGCTGTGAATACATAGACTACTCAATATATTAACACCTACTTACATGTATTGTTGTGATCCTGTACCACAGGGTGTTATTTCCTGGGGAAACTGAATTTCCTGGATAATGATGAGTGCAAATCTGTAGCATAAGTTGTAAGTCTTTGGAAATATCACTCCAAAGTATGCATGAGAAAAGAAGGGAAATATATGGTTGGAGGTGTAAGGCCATGTTATGCTGTTTTGGCCAATCTCAAGAGACCTGATAAAGAAAGCAAAGAAACAGCCCTAATTTCATAGAAAAGGATCTTTACAAGAGCAAACAAGAACAAAGAACTGAGAGACTTGAGACTGGCCGTATTAGGGACTTACATGCAAGATGTCTTACCTACAAGCTTTTATCAGGCTGAGTCCAATTATTGCTTTATCATCCATGCTTCCTTATTGAGTCCTAAATAACATGCCTTGTGAAAAATGGTTGATTAATTATTAACTTGAATTTCATTAACTTCTCTCTGCTCAGAGGAACAGCAAAGCTGCCGTATTAACCTAATTTCAGCTCTGATGAGGTCATCACAGTGAACTGTCAGGAGTCTACAACCCTAAGCCCTATCTATCATCATCAGCCCTTGGGAAAGGTGTTGACTAGAAGTCTGAGGTCGAAGATAGGATGTTGGCAATTCACAAAGGAGTCGAAAATGCAACTAAGCGGAAATCAACCAGCCAAACAGAAAAAGCCTGTGACGCAGCATGCAATATTGCACTTATAGCTTCATACTAAGCTTTCAAATACTTTCATTTTAACATGAAAATTATTAGGCTGGAGAGGTACCTTTAGTTCTGATCAAAAGAACAGTGAAGCGAATAAGAGTCTTTATAATCACATCAGTTGTCTGTAAATCAGTCCTTTCTTAGGATACAAACACATTTTCCTGTGACTAACACATTTAACACAAGAGATTTTTAGTTGTATTCCAAGATGTTCTAACATACAGCTGTATTTAAATCGTTTACACCTTACTCCTCATGGCAATTGGAGGATGACATTCTTTTGCATTCAGACGAAGTATATGGAACAGATGGTGAAAAGCTTAGTCTAATCTAATTTTGGCTTTAAAATAACCTGTATTACCTGCAATTTTCAGTATAACAACAGTTTAGTTTACTAGAAAAGGAGTTTGTGAGGCATTGTAATTAATTGCTAGATATATATACCTGAGTAATATATTTCTGTATTTTGAAATTCTCTACGGGTAAGATCTTCAGCATTTTTTCACCTTAACTGAAAATTATGAGGAATTTATGTACCTAAATTAATGAGAGTGATTCAGAAAAAGACACTAATGTATTCTGTTGCCTGAGGCATGGTTTCACATTACAAAGTGCTTGGCCAAAGTTCCAGCTTAATGTATTCCTGATCATTTCTCAGTCACTGTTACTAGCTACCGTTTCCTGGTTGAAAAGAACTGGCCCCACAGTTTTGTCAGTCTGCTTTTTATGGGATTCAGCTGTGAACCTGCTTAAAAAACAAGCATCCTGACATCCCACAGATACTACTAACATACACACATACATTTCTGTGGGGAAAAAACAGCCAAAAAACCCAAACAAACCAGAAACCAACTATTCTTAATTAGGTGTTCACATTTTTTGTAACAGTGTATGTTTACAGGTACTATCATTTTAGTTGACCTACCACATCAGGCTGCTTGATGTTCACCTGCCAAAGTTATCAACTTTGCTATGTAGACAGGATTGCAAGTAAGGAGTCCAGAAGAAAACAAAAAAGGACTTGACTCTCCAGTTTTGTGTTTATAATACGGAGAAAGGATGTAGGTGGGGGCAGGAGAGAAAAAAGAGTTCTTGTTCCTTCCCAAAGAATACTTAGTATTTTACATTAGGCAACCACTGGATTAAAAATAGAACAAAATATTAGTCTATGGATGAATGAACCTTTTATCAGTAGTTTCAGAATGGCTTTATTTCATCAAAAGAATAATTTCTGGGAGTGGTAGCTCCTACCTTGGGGATATCAGGGTCCCTCTCTCCCAGAACTTTAGAGTCCTACATAAATCAGACTTTGCTCCAGTGCTAAGTGTGGATAAGACACATAACTGGCACCAAGCTTGCCTCCACAACACTCTGAAACAAGAAGCATACACGGAAATAGAAAGTATACTCCACCTGTCTGTTGAGATCCTCATCAGATAAAAGAGATATCCCTAGTTTCTGGCTGGGCTATTGAGGTGTTCACCTTGGAAACAGGAGACACGAGTTTCAACCCCTCAGACTAAAGAACAGCTATAACACTTAGGTCTCCCAACTCTTGGGCAATCTGTCTAACCACAGAGTATTACAAAAAGGATTGGCAATGGCACAACCTCTAGCTGTGCTTCCAAAAGCAAAGAGCAAGCCAGTCAGCTCTACCACAAAAATGACAGATACCTGAGCACATGGAAGTATTCAGAGTCTCTGAATGCTAACAGCACAGCAGTCCTATGTCTGAAATGAGATGCCAGAGTCCAGAAAAAGACAAACTGTCAAATATACACTTTTTTTTCAATGTTGCTCACTTGATAGCTTCTGTGCACCTTCCTTAGTGTCTTACCTGCCTTCTCCTCATCCTTCCACTTTTTGAGGAACTTGTATATTAGCAATATTGTTTTAAGGATCTCAGCTCTCTCCTGTCAAGAAACATTTACCATAGAAGTCCAGCTTCTTTTTTTTGCATTCCACACCTGGAACGAGATATCCACTTTTGGGCAGTAAAACTCTAAGTTTCACAATGGTTAAGAATCTTTTTGGATCTGAACTAAAAGCTCTCTTAAACAACCACTAAAAGTAATCATTATCAAGTATAACATCAAAAAAATTTCTCTGTCACTGGTAGAGAAAATGTTATAGGATCTAGAATATTACCAGCTAGAGGCTATACAGCTATTCTGTAATATTTAGAGACTGTAAATTTAAATATTCAGGAGATGAACAGCAGGATATTGATAATGTAAGACTGCTACCAGAAAATGCAAGTTTGAATTGTTTTATAGAATATGGAAAGAAATCACTGTCACTAACATACTTAATGATCAAACAGTACCAAATAAACAAGAGTTTACATAAACATATCTTTTACTGAGTATTTCAAACCAAAGTATCCCAAATCTCTCATCACTTTGGATGCTTTCTGACATCTAAATTGCTACAGCCGAACATGATTCTCCTTTCTCAAAGCAGAAAAGAATACAAATATACAAGAATTTAGAAACCTAATATTCCAAAAATATGTTAAAAAATTAGCAGAGAGAGAAAATCACCATAAAACTAATACAAAAGCAAACTTATTTTAAATATGCAAAAGCAGCTATGACAAATATAAGTGATGTATCCAATTAGAACAAACAGCTGCTTATAGTGAAATACTTAACAATGTATATATTTTTAAAGGTAGGATAGACATGTAATTACATCACAAGTTATTAAATGAGGAATCTCTTCTAAACTTCATCCAATGAATGATGTTAATACTAATAATATTACATCATCTGGATATAAGGATCAACAGGGACCATAAAATATAGTTCACTGGTACTTCTCTTGAAGTGGGAAGGCTTGGATATTCTTCAGAATGGGCTAAAAGAAGTGAGGTAGGGGAAATAAGCCACCCAAACTGCACAACAAGAAACCTTTGAAAGTTGTAGAAACACAACCAGTCCATCAAACATCATGAGACCATCATAGACTTAAGTATCGTACAATAGTACTGTTAGAATTTCAGTTCAGGTAGTTAGAATAGCATACAAACATAAGAAGACTCAAACAAGCAGGAGGCTGAGTTTGGATTAGTAAGATTTAATAAGTTCTTTCACGCATGGGCAGTCCAGTCCTTTAGAAATCCAAAAAATTACTAACCAGGGTGTACAATTGTAACTGGTGAAATGGTCAAATTCCTGAAAAAAGAATGCAAGTATTAACAGAATTTAATGAAGTCATGAAAATGAGGCCAGACCATAACAATAATTATTGGGGAAAAAAATCAGAACTTTTAAAGGGTCTGGAAATTTTATTTTATGAAAAAATACTGATTGCTTTCACATTGTGATGTATTGAAAAACTTTGTAGAAGAATTCATGTTTGGACTTACACAAAGATCTGAAACAGCTACTTGACTTCTGAAAAAAATAATGTCATTGATGGTTGAAAATAGGCTTTAAAAATGGCAGCTAAACTATTAACAAAATGGTCTCCCCTCTCTATAATAAATGAGATGAAGGAGCAATTAATTTAAATAATTTCTGCTTATATTTCAGGGTCAATATTGAACCTCTGATTTTCTCATCCTGCTTAGCAGCCTGCATGTTACATGCATTAGAGGTCAACAGTCCACATATAAATGGGGAAACGAAAGAAAAGCCTCTTACATTTAAAAAAGAAATAGAAATAAAAAGTTCCTGAACTCTCATACCTCAGATCCATTTTGCAGAACCAGTGACTCCAATGATCCAATATAATTTATATTCAGAAGATTGCATAACCTCTTCAAAAAGAGCATTGTTTTTCAGAATGGGGATACATACAAATTTGAAATAGCAAAATTATTTCAGTGAGGAAAGTAGTATTTTAATGTTCATCATAGCTGTACTCTTCCCAGATTTCCTGGATTCTCTCTGCTTTTGCCTTCCTTAGGATCCTGGGAATCTTTGCTCTGTTCTGAAACCTCTTCTGAGGCATCCAGTCCCCTTCTTCCCATTCCACTTTTGGAATAATAAAATGAGTAACATTTAATATAAAAGGGAGTTGTGATTCTTACCCATAGTTGTAAGGATTCTCAAGAAAAACATATCGAACAAAACAACAGGAATCATAAATTATCTTGCAAAATTGGGTAAGAATTGTTTCCTCCCAATGGCCCCTTTTTTCTCAAATTCTCTTCCTTTCCATTTTCATAAATTAAGAAACTGGGAACAGAGACAGAAATGTTAAATGTTTGCTATTAGCATGATATTCAAAATCCCAGTTTATTGTCTGTAATCTGCTTTAGTAGATAGTGCAAATGGCATAAGAATACTGTATCATATCCATTGGACTTTGTCTCTAGGAGGTCATAAAAATTAGAAGATCAGCAAAAATCCAGTAGAGCACAGGGAAGAAAAGCTAGAACTAATATAAAAAGAAAAAGAGGTTGAGAAAGTGAATATGATTGTATTTTCACACAAGAAAGGTATGATTTTAGTACTGAGAAAATAGTCAGAAATCACAACTTTAGAATTCTGTAGTAAGCCAGCTGAAATGCAACGGAGAACTCTACTGAATCAATGTACTAAGTAAATCCCTAGCAGTAAACCCCTAAATCCCCTTGATATGTAAATTATATAAAAGACAGTGAAAATCTGAAATACCTGACCTCAGGAGGTTTTCATATTAAGACAGTTAGCCTAATATAAGAAACAGCATGCTGGTGTGGCATAAAACTGGAAGGACAGGAACCAGCAGGAAGACCTGAACCTACCTCTTGTCACAGCTATAAACTTTTATCCTAAATCCTAAATATAGAGTATCTTTTTTTGTAATACTGTTTAACTTGATAGAAATATATTAATGCCATGTGAAGTTAATGAAAGTTATGGAATACCTCATATTTTCTCACATACACTACAGAAATAAACACTTTCTCTGATCTTACCTATATCACAATAGTGCAGCATGAGCTACACCACTTTTTCTGAAAGACAGTGAGTGAACTAAAGTCATCTTAATAAAAGACAGATCTGAAATACACATAGAGGCAATGTGCCAACATTTTCAATTAGAATTTGTGAGTACTTCTGAGATAGGAGACGATGAAAAACATAGACATTAACTCTTGAGGAAGATGTACAGAATCACTGTGGGAAGGAAAACACATTTTTCTTTCTTAATGATGTACAGGAGATCATTATTTCCTTCCTTTTTGCATTATGTTTTTTGCGTGAAGAACTCATGAAGCCCTTGCCAGCCCCTCACACGTACCAGTTCACTGTAGGGCAGACTGAAATAATTAGATCTCTTTCTTTGGTAAACAGAATAGGACAGAGAGACAGAGGCATTTCCCTCTTGGTTAGAAGTAATTAAGTATCCAAGTTACAGATACGCACACATTTATCAAGGGAGATTTAAACTGATTTCCAAGTCACATGAAAGACAAAAGTTCTCCATCTTGGTACAGAGGATGAATACAGCGGTTCTGTATTCAGAAGTTGGTTCTGATAGTTCTATCAGTTCCATCAAGTTCTATCAAGACAATAAAGGTACTTCTGAGGACTATATTCTCATGTTCAGGGGACACTTTTGACTAGCATGGATAATCCTACTTTTCCTAATGCTTAATATTGAAGTGAGTATTCCAGTGTGTCCTCTCTCTGTCATGTACAGGTACAGGTACGTACAAATGCGTATGTGCATCATTTAGGAATTTACACCATTCATGGATTAAGAAGAGTGAAGAAAATCATTAAATATTGCAATGTTTCTTTCTGGCTTGGGTTAGGGAAATGTTGAGAGACAAATGGAACGCAAAATTTTAATAACTTTTTGATAGCCAAATACTTATTCCTCTTACGGTAGATATTCTAAGACATTCCAGGCAGAACTGGCCTATATGGTGCTAGGTATTTTAGAGATTTATGACAAAGAACCCTCCCTGTTGGAAATTACAATCTAATTATAGAAGAAAAAAAAGATACACTATCTTGGAACAAGTAAATTGTAGGTACACAGCTATGGATCTTGCTTTATTCTGCCACACATCATAATAGGCTGTATGTTTGTTTTTTTTTTTCCCCCAACTACATATCTTAAAAGAAGTAAAGTTGTAATTACTGTGGCATCAGAGCCACTATTTAAGAGAGTGGATGGATTATTAATATATTGAATTTCTTGTTTTGTTTTGTTTTGCTTTACCACCAAATTTAATAATAAAAAATAATAAAAAAAAAGACAAAGGGAAAGGTAAGAAAAAATAATTCCTCTGAATTCTTTGAAAGAATATTCAAATGAGTCAAAATGAGAGAGCAGAAAATAAGAAGTAGAAAAGCTTCCCTAATTTCTGCAGAGAGACGAGAGGACATAAAAGCTCATTTTGGATCAGAACTAGATCTAATACTTCTTTCCTTTATGGAGTAATAAAACATCACCAGTCCTCTCCAGATTACCTTTCTGCACAGATTGTTTGGCAGGCACTGTCTTAAAAATGAAAACCTAAGTTTGAAATAATCCTCTATTCTTAATAAAAGTCAGTACAAAGACTTTATGAAGTACAGTTGTGGACTACCCCAAAATATTATTGTTTTAGCTGCTCTTGGGCACAAACCACAGAAGCAACTGAATACTACAGATGAACTTAGGTAACGTGAAGGTATTGTGAGGGCCATTATCATCCCTATCTTCCAGGGTAGGGAACCATGGAACAAAGACAGCTACACCCAAATCTTTGTACCCCATTTGAAGAACGGGGCTCAGATGCTTTGCAAAGCTCCATGGGTAAATCGTTGGCCTTAGGACGCAGAACAGTGAAAGGGTGAGCATAACACCAGAAAAAAGGGGTAGATTGTTAGGAAGAGCATGTACAACATTTTAAAACATATTATTATTATTATTATTATTGAGAATTTTTCTGTAACAGTGTTCTGTACTTTCTTTTTCTGTAATAATTGATATGGACTAATAATAATCGTTTGTTTTGACTGTTAAGATTTCAATTAGACTAACTCTAAATTCTTTGCTTTGCATATAAGGTGTGTTTCGTTGGCCCAATTAAGCTGCACAAGTTGTAGCAGAAAAACTGCTGCTTTGATGAGGTTACTTTTTCCAAAACAGTAACAGGAAAGCCAGGCAACCTGTATTTGCTAATACCATCACAAAAACTGAGGGACTACGACCTTCCGAAGATGCAGGTCACATTTCAGTTTCCTAAAGTATTACTGCATTTGTAATTGCAATGCAGCTATGTTCTGTAAAACAATAGTTTCTGCTCTTGTATTCCCATGGAAAGAGCATAGTCAGTATAAATACCGAAAGGCGCACGGAACAGAACACATCAAACACTGCTTCTGAACAGTCAGTCCTTAGAGAAATAGGGAAAGGAAGAAAAGTACTGAATTAAAGGGGCATCAGAGATAAATAAAAAGCTTTACACAATAACGTATGTAGGCAAGTTGCAAAAAGACTCATCATCTCCAAAATGGAAACAGAAAGAAGAAAGAAATAAAAGTGTTTGTTATTCTGCGAGAGAGAACAATAGATTTTTCATCATTAAGAAGTATTTTACATATTATTTATAAATTGATATGTAAATTATATAAAGCAATAAATAAGACAGATCTAGATATTATATCAAATTAGCATGGTAAAATCTGGTCTTACATAACATGAAATTCTTCAAGACACATGCTATTAGGAATACCAGATGATTTTCATGAAAGGAAATGAATTTCATTATTTCAGTGTATACTTAGCAGCCCTTCCTCCATGTTTTCCTTCAGCTTTTCTGATGATATATGATTTGCTTCATCTAGCATATTTTAGTTGTTCTCTAAAAGTTTTCATCTAAATGTTTCCTTTATGTTCAGTTTCATTAAGGGTTCGAGAGAGATTACAGTTGAAAACAGAGTACAAATGGTCTTATGTGTCTTGTATATATTATATTATTAAGTATTATTAAGTATTAAGTATTATTAAGTATTTTTGCTGATAATAAGCCAACAAATGCAGTACTGTCAGTTTTGACTTATATCTCAGGATTTCATCCAGTGTTGATACAGCGTTGACTCTTTCAGGAATGACACTGACAGACTGATTTGTCATTATCTGTAGTGGTACCTTCCTCTACAAATAGTCTAATTAAAATTCAGCAAATTTTGGACCAGCGAGACACTGATTTTGACTAACAAGTGAAGAATTACCCTATCCAGACTGTTCTACACCACCATTATTTCTGTAATACGAAGTTTTCAGAATCTTTCAAATGTCTCTGTTTCATTTTTACTTGTTTATTTTATAAAGAGTTCTGCTAATTAAAGAATATTCACAAGGCTCCTTTACTGTGGCAGCTGGAATTCTTAATTTTAGTTATTTTAAGACATATTAATTAAGCAGTTCAATCTGCTTTGTACAGTATTATGGGCGATGTGCAGAGAATGTCAGCTGGGACTGTTAAATCTGCCTGTGTAAGATGATGAAATACATGAAGGAAAGGGTCTAATGGATTGTAGCTGAGTCACAGACCAATATATAATCAAAATACAGCAGAGGTTCTGCTGTAAGAAAGAAATATGAAGGATTTTCTTAAACGGCAATGAAATAAAAAATATTCAGTGTTATGGATAAATTATTGAATAAACATATAATCAAAGTTGTTATTTAACCTGCACCAGAACTGAATGCTCAGTAGCCTGAAGTGTAAGCTACATATCACACTGCTTGAACAAACCAATGACATACATTTTTATAAACTAGACGATCAGAGGGAATTTAGTTTTAGACAAGTAGAGTAACTTTATACTACTAACACTCTTTAAATGTTTATAAAAGTACTTAGAATTCAGAACAGAATAGCAGCCCAAGAATACAGTTAAAAATGATGTGTCTTTAGATTATTAGCAGTAAAAATATTTGCAGACAATTAGGTACTCTGAACTTTAAAAGAAGAACTATCAAGCAAAGATGTGAAATTTGCAATATGATTAAAAACTTTTTAACTTCACTCTGTGAATGTTTAATGAAAAAAATCCCTGTTAATGCCTACAGAGTAATAACTGAATTTTCTAACGCATAATGATAACGGCACCAGAAACAAAGGTACTCCATCTTCCAAACCTCATAATTATGAATGATCCCAATGCCTGAGATTTAAATGTAGCAGTGAAACATTTGTCTCTCATTCAAATAATATATTTGTCAGAGAAAATGTAATCGGGGGGAAAAAAAGCCCAAACCCCTGAGGTAAAAATTTTAAACTAGGTATGAAAAAAATGACTTTCAGTTTTTGAGTTTGCAATAGAAAACACACACCAGTCTAGTTTTCTTAACTTAAAAGCACTTGGGATGTATTTTTCAATCATTCTCTTCAATAAATAGAAAATAAGTAAAATCAGACAACCATTAGAATTTAGAGAAACACAACATTCAGCCTTATAAATTTTAAGTTTTTTAATATACTGGCTAATGCCTCACTTTATAAGATCTGAAGTTCACTCTCCTATTTGGAGAGCCAGATCTGTAACTCAGAGCATGCTGATCCCTCACCACATGTCTCCTTCTATACGTGAATCACCTGCCTTGTTGGCAGCACTGTGCCATTGCCTCCCTGCAGCTCCACTGAGAGCTTTCGTAAGCTACAGGGAGAATTTTCTCCTTAATCTAAAACTGATTACGAAATAAAGATGATATAAAACCAGCTGAATTATTTTTGACAAGAATCACAGAGGGAGATTAAACGGTTCTCAGACCTACAGCAGAAGTGCAGCGCATCTTGCATCCTATAGATTTCTGAGCCTGCTTGCACTCTTATATTATCTTTCATCTTTCCCACTTCTTCTGTTTTCCACTAGGCTAATGAAGACTGTGTGAATTTTGAGGTAGGTTTTTCTCCTATGATGTGTTCATGATTTGCTCGTTAAAGTAGGATCTTTCAAAATACTAAAACTTTTTGAAAAGCTGAATCTCATTTCTATACTTTGCCTCCCTTCCCAACAATATGAAGGAAAGCTGGACAAGAGAGCTGCACAAACATTTTATTTTCCTGCCATGCTGGTAAGTCTACATTAGTGTTTTAGTTCAGATCAGGAGCGTGCTTTTGAAGTGGTCATGCCCACTCACTGGACTTTGGTTCAGATAGCAGACATGGACATCAAAAGTGGAATTTTTTTTCTTATGAAGCTGAACCAGAAGATGTGTTCTCCGAGTACCTAGGGACCTCCAACCTCTCATTCAGTTCAGGGGATCAGATTATAGCTAGAATGAAGTAAAACCACCTCAAATGATTATAGTGATGACATCAGATCCTCAGTACAACTGTTTTGTTCTCCAGATCCATTTGGTCTTTTGGTCTTTCTTATTTGCTGAAGTGGACACAGCCATCTTGCAAGTACTTTGAAGAAAAGGAATTCTTTTAGACTGAATTGTAGTTTCAAAAGTTATCAAAAAAACCTGTTGCTGAATCATTTATAGAGAATGCAATATTTCCTTTCATTTAAAAATTGATTTTCAAGTTATTTTTATATGATTTATTGGAATATAGAGCAAAGTATTCAATCATACCTTACAATTTTAAGAAGAGCAGAGAAAAAAAAAATCTCAGTTTAACTACTGCAAAGTTTTAAGACGTGCAAGAAGTGCCAAGAAAATGATATCAAACAGTGCGGATATAATTTTAACTCTCACTTTATCTAAAATCCAAAACAGTTACTCAGAAATGTTAAAACAAACATGAACACACAAGCAAAAAGAGAATCAGGGTTTAATATCTGCAGTAGTCTACACTTTGCACTTGCAGATAGTCAGCAGAGGGAATGGAAGTTAATTAACAAGACTTGTTCCCAGAGCTCTGCTATTATAATTAATAATGTGGATATACAGAGAAACAAATGATGCAGAGGAATACTAATTTGTCTTATATAAAAATTGAGGGGAAAAACTCTTTAGTAACAAGAGTCTTGACAGACAGTCCTACCCTATGACAGATCCTGTTAACATTTTTGGGTCCAGGGGAAATCATATAATGATATATCTAGATTAAGGAAAATTATTCTGACACAGGTGAAAGAATGACATTTACTCTGAAGTGACTGAATTGAGTGTTAGGTTGCAACCCTTTTTTTTATCAGGCATCTTATAGGATAGTTGTTTATTCCTGAATAGTTATTGACCTACGCCTGGTGCGTGACCACAGACAGAATCCTACAGTCCCTTCGTCATTTAAAGATTGTATGAGATAAAGAGATGGATGAAACATGTCAGCCAGAATCCACAGGTTCCTTTCTCTTTGTGTTACCTCTCATGCCTTTTAAGAGATCTGATCCACTGGGTCACTCAAGATATTTCTTCTTATGAGGTGCCTTTTGGCATCACTTGAAGTACATCCTTCTACTTCCAAATGCTTTATTTCTGAAGACTGACCTGTGGTAATCAACTGCGTTGAATCTGACCAGTGCAATTGGATCACAGTTTTAAAAGCTATGACCATTGTAACAGATTTCAAAAATAATCCCCAAGCCTCTTCGCCACATTTGTTTATTAACTGTGTAACAACTTGACTACTCCAGAAATATTTCTTCCTTATGCTGAATAGCACAAAGTGTAAGTAGGTTCAACTGAACAGTCTTAGGTAGGTGGGTTTGCCAGTCCCAGGTGGACTAAAGCATTAACAGTCCTAATTTCAAATCAACTTTTCAAACAGCAGTAGGAAAACATTAGCAGATGTGTGTATAGGAACACACTGCAGCCAAGACAGGGTAGCTCATACAGTGCTACCACTCCCTATTAAATAGCTATGATATTTGAAATGCTTTGAAAAAAGCAAGAGGAACGATCTGAAATGTGTGATACTTCCAAGCAGCTGACCACAAAGGTTACATTAGTAACTGGGAAGAGAATGCGCCCCCAGAAAGGGACAAACTGATCTATTTGCTAGTATCATATGAAAGATCTGTAGCATGAAATGAAGAAGCAAACAAAAAACCATGTACATAGGCAATGAATATATACTAAATAACATAAGAACAACCACTTCAGGAGAGCCAGGGCATTAAGGTAAAAGGACTGACCTTGTGGAGGAACAGATGGATGTGAGGCTCCAGCTGTAGACATAGTAGGAGGAGGAAGTGGAACTGCTGAGGCTCCAGCCCGCTCAGTCTGGGAGACTATTTGTTGCCCAAGGCGCAATGGCTGTTTGAGACATAGAAAACTAAAGGAAGATGTCCGGAAACGAGAAGTATAATGGTTCTTCCTCAGGAAGAAACTCCAAAAAATCAGAGATGGGTATGAAGAATGTGTATGTCAGCAGCCTTGAAAAAACTGTGATTTTTGTCCTTTTTATCCAGTTTACATAAAAGCTGGTTCCATGAAACTATTTCTAAAGGGATTTCATGCAGTCTACACAAATGAGGGATTAGTAGCTATAAATTTAAAACAAACATTTTTAGTAGAGGTCACGGCATTTTGGAATACTGACGGAGACAGAATTAAGAAAATATGAAATAAAATCTAAAATCTTGACATTCAAGCTATTTTAATTCATTCCTCAATATTACATAGAGAAAGAAATCCAAATAATTTGTAATTAAAGGAAAAAAATCTGTAGGAAATATAGGAATATTGACAGAAATAAACAGCAATGTGTAGGGTACAATACAGAGTTTTATTTTTGGTCTGTGTCAAAGACCTTTATGTTCATTCGTTGAAGCTAAAAAAATATATCATGGAGTGAATATGGTACCCGAGCCACTGAATAGGTACTGGAGGTACACCTGGAGAAATCACAAGGGAGTGATTAACTCTTTTGAAGGGGATTTAAGGGTGACTGTGTCAGATAAAGAAAATCCATAGGAAATATTTACATTTGTATTTTCCTATGAGAAGCCAGGAAAGAAAATACCCTGACTAATCATCATCATCATCATCATTATCATCATCATCATCATCATCAAAACAAACCACAACAGAGAGAAAACTCTAGGTATAAGTTGTGCTACTGTCATAGCTCTTGAAAAGCAGGAAGCATCCTGGGTTAGCTCAGACCAAGGCCCTGAGTAGCTCTGCCACACAGGTCATGTTCTTTTTATGAGTTTCCCAGTGCCTTATAGCTTGTCATGCTTTTTACATTACTGAAATACTGCCTGTTGAAATCTCTGCTTCCTCCTTCCAAGCAGAGCAGCCACAGCAAGGGCATCCTCTTGGCAGGTTTAAAACAACTCTTCTGTCTCTAATAACGGGACAAGGACCATCGTTTGGAACAAAGACAGTTGGGGCTGGTACAAGCTCAGTATCGGCTCTAGAAGGGCTATGACAGAGGAGGACTAAAGGGTAAGTTGTTGGTGAGGACAGACATGTCAGGCTCCAAGGGAGTTCTTGCTGACATGATTTAAAAATAACATATTGTAGGAAAAAAAATCACCCCCCTCCCCAACAATTGGGGATCAGGGAGATACTATGTCTTAAGTTAGGTTTAATTTGCGGCAAGGAAAATCCTTCCAGGAAGACCAATTTCTCAAAAGTACTGAGGACAGAGTGAGGTCCTTAGGGACCAGGCAGGCATGAAAATGGCAAGGTGTGTTAAATTTTGGCTTGGCCTTCCACAGTAACAGTATCACGGACTGTTGTGCTACTATGCTATTGTACTTTCAAAAACTTAATTCAGCTGGAATCAATAAAGCTTCACTAGAATAAAATTGTGGTGAGATCTCAGATTTCATTGGTCAAAATAGCTCAAAGAACATGTTTTAATACTGAGAAATACAAGTGTGTTAGAATACGCTGATATGATAAGGTAAATAAGATAATAGAAGACAATTTTTTTCAACGTGAATAGTCAGAAAAATGATGAGATACCAGAACATAATCATAGACAGGCACTGCGATGAAAATGGAGAGAGATGGAGTGGGAGCAGGAATCAGTGGGCCATCAGTAGAAAGGCAGTTTTTGGTGGAACACAAGTTCAAAGCTTTTGAAAAACAGAAGAAGCAAAATTTCACCACTATAAATTATGAAGTAGTGGAAGATATCAATGAAATAAAGGTCAGAAATAGAAAAAAACTCAGAAACCACCTCAAAGAAGTGGATCTCTAGAGAAGATGTAAAAGAGGGAGACACAAACAATAATAAGCATGAAATAGAGATGATGGAATTTGATATGAAAAAAGTAGGTATTTATTTTACTTACAGCACTTTAGTTATCCTAAAGACATTTAGCATTCTAATGCAAAGTAATGCATGACAACAACAATAAAATAACATGTCAATGTCCCGTATCAGTTGACATAATGCAGTAAAGTTCTGCTGAAAGCAATGGAACCACTATGATTCACACTACATGAGCGTGAGGTTCAAACTACTTGCTAAAGTAGTTGAAAAGTATGTTTTTCTACCTTGCCTTCC
This sequence comes from Apteryx rowi, assembly GCF_003343035.1. NCBI lineage: Eukaryota > Metazoa > Chordata > Aves > Apterygiformes > Apterygidae > Apteryx > Apteryx rowi. The sequence continues at coordinate 48,040 of NW_020451142.1, forward strand.
CTACTTTCCCCATGTTGCCTCACAGAGAAGTGGTGTTCCAACATTTAAGTCATTTGGTAACAGAAATGAACAGAAAAATAAATTATCCTATAATATGTAAATATCATGTACCAATCTAGATATCAGAAAGGAGACTCTAAATAAATTTATTTGGTATTCAAAATGAACCTTTTCCATGAATCCTTTTCAGAGGATAAAGATTATTCAAATTTATTTACAGAAAGAGCATGTAACAGTACTTTGTTCAAAAGATGACCACATCAAACAGTAATGTGCATTCTGCTGCCCACTGCAAGCCAGACAACAGAGAAGATCAAACACTTCCATTGACTGTAAGTAAGGAGACTTTTTTAACACAGAAATGTATTCTTAAGAATATGTATGCTTATGTCTCCGTTGCAAACCATGAAGAGATCAGATATATTTCTAAAATTCTGTAGACTATTCTATCAAACAATTACACCTTTAAGTTTAGAGCCAGTAAAAAGATTCCTAATCACATATGCACCTATTTCAGTATTATATCCATGGATTTCAACATTTTTCTTCCAGTATTATATTTGTCAATGCATGCAGTGTTTGCAAATGCATGCCTTTCTTATGACACTTAAATGGATGTTGTATTCTACTTCTAGGGTTACTGTTATGCAAATGTTTCTCAAAGCAAAAGTACCCTGACACCAGAGGAAACAAAAATAACTACCATGTACTGGGGAAGAAAAAGGAGAGAGAGAGAAAAAAAAAAAAGGTTTTGCCTCTTTTGACTCACGCCATAAAAATAATATTCACTAATCCTATCACAAAAAAGTACAATTTATGACTACAAATCATACACATGGGTTTCGCCATCCAGCGAAGGGCAATCAGCTACTTACCACAAACTCATATATTAAGAAAAAGTCACTTATGAGGGGGCAGTGGGAAGAGAGACAAGAACAAAATAAATATATCAAATATTTAAGTGAAGAGGAAGTATTAAGTCAATTTTCGAGTTAACAATTCCAGACAATGGACAAAAACTCATCCTGAAAAAAAGTCCTGATAATGAAAGTGAATGCTGGGATTTGGCAAAGCCGGAAAAAGGGAGAAAAAGTTGAGGTTCTAACCAGAAGGTTCATTGGTGTCTTATAAAGCCATGAGCCTTTGGATGTGCTGTGACGAGCTGCATTTTCCATTCTGTTTCAAGTTAATCATAATTTGTTAAATAATTTCTGTAAATGATGGAATTTTCCAATTCTTACAGGAATAGAGCTAAAGATGGACATTTGAAACATGTCCATCAATGGTCTCATGATTTTATGTTTTCAGTGTCTTCATTATGAGTGCTGAAACCTACTTTTTTTTTTTTTTTTTTTAAAAAGTTCTGAAATATATGACTTAGCAAGGGGATATTTGCAATAGAATGAACAAAAAGATCAAATCCTGGGTGTAAGGAAGGTATAAAATATTAAAACCAATCAGCCTCTGGTGAACAGTATCTTGTCTTTTCTCCTAGCAAACACTGAGACATAACATGAACACAACACTAAAAACCACCACCAACAAAAAATAAGCATAGTTATTCAAATATTTGATGAGTATTCCTCCTGAGACAGAAAAATCTGGATACATTATAGTGTTTCTTCACATTGAATATTATATTTTGCATACCATCATAAAAATATTTTACTGATTTTAAAAATAAGATGTGCAAGAGGACTTACTGGAAGTTGCTTTTCATAAGTGAGTTGGAAGACTTTCAGTGAGAGTAAAGTGCATAAACTTCTAGCTAATGAACTTGAAGTTTACAAGTCACTTAGGTACATTTGTACATTTTATCCATGCTTTTACGATTTAAACAAAGCACTGAACATCAATAACTATTCATTTTTAATCATTACTTTTACTTGTTCTCTTTGTACTTCATGTACTCTGGTGCATTTCCAGAGAGGTGTCTTCTCACTACAGTGGCAGTAAGTAGAACTGAAAATGACTCATTTAAATTTCTGTCATCATCTCCCTGCACTGTAAAAAAGTTATTAAGAAGGCAACCATCTGTCTCAGTTTCCCCAGGAGATGAGGATGGTGACACTAACCTTCCTTTCTGGGACCTTTGGAGAATAAATAATTATTGTTACTGTTTTATTTAGCCCAAAAGTCTAGAATTTCATCTGGTGAGAAGTACTGCTGCTAAGTCAACATTTCTATTTATAACCTTATATATGTGTATACATAAATTTACTTTTTTTTTATGTCTTGTTAGTGAAAAGTACAATTTCCAGCAGCAACCAATTTCTCTTAACAGCCATCATCTTGCTGCAAGGTAGCATTATTTCTAACACAGAACAATGTAATTAACACTTACGTTAAACTTATGTTGGGCTGAGGTTAACATCAAAATACATTCATATATAAATGCCTTGTTTTTTAATATGCAATTTTGCATCTTTGCTTTAACTAGACCTGACTTAATAGGACATGTACTGGTGAGCAGTATGTGTAATGTTAATCTGAGAATCACAGACATTTGGTATCATAAATAAAATGGAACTGGAAAAACTAGACAAATATAATTTATTGATGTGTAGAAATACCAGCAAACACAAAACCAAGAACATATATGTAAAAACAAACGAATACCAAAGCATCAAAAATAATGGGAACAACTTTAATTTATGTTTCACAGATGAACTTCAAAAACAACAGGTATATTGCTTAATGTCATTTTTTGTTTCATAATTCATTAGAAGTGGAAGGAAAAAATATAACTTTTGGATTCTTCCTCTGGATCTTCATCATAAGTAGATACTTCTACTATCTGTAATTTACAAAAAAAGGAATTTGGACAGAGACATGAAATCATTTGTCCAGGGCTCTTATGAGTTGGCAACATAAACAATCCCCCAGCCAGGGTTCTTCACAGTACAAAAAATTGCCTTCAAAACATGGGTTCTTTTGATCAAGAAACTCAACCCCAGGGTACTGAATTATAGACAAAAACTATTTATCATAATACTTGTATTCATAAGCAGCAGCTTTCTAACTGATTGTTCCATGTTGGGTAATAACAAGGAGTGGAAAAGCTGCAATATTTTCCTTGCAGAACCCCTGAGGTTCACGATCTCCTACAGCAATATTGGGAATTATTAACCTGTAATCCACCTGGTTCTTAAAATGATGAAAAATTTACTGCATGAGTATTGCAATGAGCCTTGTATTTTCAAAACTTCAGAGAAATGTAAGTGAAAAATAAAGCTAAAGCTTAGCAATTTGTTACTAGTTTAAGTAAAAATATAGAGAAGTTGGTTGCTAAAACTAGTTTTATAAATAATATATGATGAGCAATGTATTCCATATATAAAGCTTTGTGGTCTTTTTATGTTAAAAGTAGTCCCCTATGTTGCATATTAAATTTGGCAGAATCTGAGGAATGAATAGTCACCAATGGCAGAGGAAGATCAAGTCAGAGTTAACTTAAGCAGATTAGATATACAGAAGTCCTTGCAGCTGCATGGTTGCCCTCAAGAGTGCTGACAAATCAGCGGACAATATGTGATGCTGCTCTCACTGCCCTTGAAAAGTTATGGCAACAGAAGGAAAGGAAAAATGCCATGTTCATCTTCCAGAAGAGCAAGAAGGGAGTCAGGACAGTCAGCTGACCTCAGTCTCCAGGAAGATTATGGATCAAATCTTTTCAGAAGCATTATTGTGGCACATGAAAAAGGAAGGGCAAACTGTACCTGACCAACTTGCTTGCCTTTTATGAAGATGACTTGCTCAGGGGAGAATGCTGAACATGATTTTCATTGATTTTATCGAGATTTTCAGCATGGTCTCATATAATATTCTTGCAGCGCTATGGGAAAGACCTGATACTGGGCTATAAGGTGGGTGGAAAACTGGCTGGACCATGGGGTAGACAGGGTTGTGACCTGTGCTTTTCAAGTCCTGCTGGCAGCCAGTCGCTAGTGGCATTCCTCATCAGCTGATACTGGAGCTGATACTGCTGGACATCTTTATTAATGACCTGGACGATGGGATGGAAGGCAGCAAGTGCACCCTCAGCACAAAGCTAGGGGAGCAGCTGATAACCAGGAGGGCAGGAATGGCTGGAAAAAAGGACTGAAACAAACTGCAAGAAATTCAGCAAATGCAAATGCAGAGTCCTTCATTTAGGTATGGAATGACCCCATGCAGAAGTAGAGGCTGGGGGCCAGCTGGGTAGAAAACAGCTTTGCAGAGAAGAACCTGGGTGTCCCAGGTCCCCAAAAAGTTGAACATGTGTCAGCAATATGCCCTTGTGACAATGACACCTAACAACATTGAGGACTGTGTTAGTATGAGGATAGACAGGAGGACAAGGGACATGATTATTCCCCTCACTTGCAAAAATCCATCTGGAGAACTGTGTCCAGTTTTGAGCTCCTCAGCAATAAGAAAGATTTTGACTAATAAACAAGAGCTGATGAAAGTTTACAATTGTATATATTCTCCCTACTTTACTCAAAAAAGCTCAGCCATTTGGAATCAGGTAAGTATTCATTATAAAGCTAATAGAAGGAGCGAAGGAGACTAAACTGATGCAATAGTTTACAAAATATTTACAAGCCATTATTTCTTTTGTCATGCAGCTCTACTTTGTGCATGTAAACTTTGGATCCCCCAAAATTCAATGAAAATTTCCAAAAGTTAAAGCCATTTTTATTCATTTCTACTGTGAAAAAAGATAAATACAGACTACACAGAGAATCTTTTTAGGCTGAGACTTCTGTTCTTCTAGAGAAGAAAATAAATTACCTCATTAAATAAAACAGCAGCCTTTGCAATATCATTTTATTAACCTTCCAATAATAATACCATCACCTGAAGTTACAGGGATTTTCTTATTTGCATACTTCTTATATTTATGTACATAATCAATCAGTCATAGAAAGCACAGGATTCACAGCAAAGTTAAGAGATAGAAGTCTTATTATTATCATGCTGTAAGAACAGCCAGTTCTTCCTTTTCAAATATCCTTTACTACAAGACATTAGTTTAGGGAGATTAATTGTAGTGCATTTAAATTATTCATGTTAGTTTCACTAAATAGACTAGATCCAATCTAAGAGAAAAGAAAATCTGTGATAGGCTAGTGAAATGCAAAGTGACATGGCTAACTACATACCACTGAATAGGCAAAGATTCGTACCATATTTGGACCATGCTTTTCCACCCGTTACACATCTTCAAAAGTTTTCCTGGTTTGTTTGGAGACATCTCAGAAAGGAGAAGGGAAGGGAAGGGTTTTGTTATCTGTTGATGTTTTAAAGTTGTAAATTCCTTTTTCCTGCCACATCCTTGCACTTTTCTAGCTCTAGTTAACACATAACAAGATGTCTTGATTTTCTTCCAACAAAAATCAGTTGGTGGAATTCCCAGAAGGCTCTGATTTCTTTCTTTTTTTCTTTTTTTTTTCTTTACAGTGTCTTCCATCACATTACTTAGAAAAATCTACTGATGTAATATGATTTGTCCCTATCAGTAATAACCCACGACTGTCCTGTGAAAGGGGGCAGCAGGTGTCGGGGCACGTTCACAATATATGTAATGGATGGTGCCTCAGAAAGGAGAGAAGGAGGATCTTCTCTGTTTTTCCATAGCTGATATTTCAAGTACATGAAAAAAGAACAGCTTCCTTAAAACTACCTTGTCCAAATGGCTCTGGTTTTGACTACCGTTGTTAAATTTCTTGTTAATGATCAAGAGTAGTTCAAGATCATTAAAGCAAAAATGCCACACCAACATGCATACAGGCATAAAAAATAACAGCAGAGGTTGTATTTTTGAAAAAAAAAACAAGAGAAGGGAAAAAAGGAAAGACAGCATCAGCAAGAAGTTTAAAGAATTGCTATTGGAGTAAGCCAGGACTTCAGTTAAAATGTCATTCCTCACTCACTCTTTTTCAGAAATGTTGGTTCCCAAACTACACTCAGGGGAACCACGAAAATCCGCAATATCTTTATAGAATTTTTATTTAAATTTTTAAGAGCATAATTAGTGCACTTGCACTAACCAGCCAATAGTAAGGATATTGATGAAGTGCCATAGTGATGCAACACCACTGAAGAGACACAATGCTGTGGTTCCACAGAAAGATACACACTAACCTCTCACACTGAAGATATATTCAAATATCCTTAAGAACAATAATACAGATATTTGTTTCATTTTGTCCAACGCTTTTTAATTTAATAATGGAAAAAAGAAAAGTGTATTAATAGAACTGCAGTACATTTAGTAAAAATATTATAATTTTAGACTGGGAAAGAAAAGTAAAATCACCATAAAAGAATCACTGGCATCAGAGAGAGGAAAAAAATATATATATATACACATACACATATATAAAGAATAACCATGTACTTCATGTTCTTATTCCTCATGCATGTTCTTCATGCAGAACATTCCACAACAGTTTTCACATACAAGTAAAGAGCAAAATTCCATCAAGGAAAGATATGTGCTTTGAGATGTATCTCAGTGCAAGTTTTGTTTACTTGATTTTATTATAGAAATGAAAGAACGTAACAGCAGGATTGCGAAGACCTTCACAGTTTATACTGGGAAATGTCAGACTCAAAGGTAATTTGGTATTTCTTCAGGGCTCTCATTTAATTCTGTTTCAAGAAAATGCTTTGCCTTACTAGCTTCAAGTAGTCATTTCACTATCGAACACTAGCTCTGAATGATTGCATTTCAAATGTTTTCCTGTGTCATAGGTAGTAAACTGATAAAAAGATTTCCACCGCTCCTTCATTCATGTGTCATTCATTAAGGTTGTTTTAAAAACAAATATATTTTAATAAGAGTCTTAATGTTGTCTTCCAGTCTCAAGAGTTATCAGTAAAAATGTCTGAAATACGGACAAAAAAATCACAAGAAAATATACTAGAAAAAATGTCATTAACCATAACCACCTCATTCCAATTAGTCTGGATTACTACTATTTAGGGCTCTGCGTGCATTATTCTTTGTAAATGTTTTAGAGATACTTAGATCTTTAATACATCATTTATGTCATTAACACAACTATGTTTTCTACTACAACACATTCTATTCCATGAAAAAAAAGGATATGAAAAATTCATTGTGTACTCATTACACACAAAAACTCAGACTGATGGACACAAGCAAGCACTTTAAATATATTATTATTTCAGGAATTTTTTTACTTTTAGAAGAAAAAAATAAAAAATACCTTATCTTCCAAACATGATACTTTGCATGAGGACTGGTAAAAAGAATGAAATATTTATTGATCGTTTCCACATTGCTAAGAGGCACCATATACATATGGTCAAGCACATTTTGTAAAAAAAAAAAAAAAAAAGTGCTTCTTTTGATGGGCTGCATTGCAGGAGTGCAGAGGATGTTGGCGGTTCTCAGACATCCTACTCAGGCAGGCAGATTGGCTCAGAATGAGAAGCACTTTTGCACATGCTGTAGAGATCTGCCCAGAAAAGAGCAGCATTTAACTCCTTTCTTTACATTTTAATAGCCACAAAATCTCTAAGTATCCAGTTCTGCAACCTCATTTCTTTATTAAATATATGTTAAGAGTAAAAATAACCCTATGCTGCTGTATCAAACCAGGTATATCGTGTTATTTAGATATTTTATCATGCCAGTGTAAGTCACATTTTTTTGTGTGTTTGACTTGATCTGAAATATGCCCCTCCTAGATTACTGAAGATTAGCATAATAAGGGGAAAAAAAAAAGAAATGGGCAATTCAAATAAAATAAAATGGTTCAAAAAATCATGAGACTATGGTACTTTAAAGGTAAAGTTATTGCCTGCTAATTTAAACAAATCTTATTTATTCCCAGTGCAAAGCAAGGAAGAAGCCAAGCTGATGCAAACTCCAAGTAATTTCATGTAAAAAAGATATGTAAATTAGTTGTAGCCCTCTGATTCCTGAAAAGTTACCAGTGCAGCCTTCTGTGTTGTAAAGGATGTAATCCATTGGACTACACAAAGGGAGCTGGCCATGGTATAAATGAAAAGCAGAAAGAGCTATTTGAAGGAATTAGAACCAAAGAAATTAAAAAAACAGAAGCAGCACAAATGTCCTCTAGATACACATTTTTATTTTTCACTCCTTTCCTCATTATGATCCTTAGTTATTTATAAAGCATCTGAGTGATAGTAGAGCTAGACAGGTCTGTAAGACTCAGGGATTTCTGGCAGTCATAAAGGGGAACAGAGGTCCTTCCTCATGATCAGAAGGCCACCCACCTCCCTTCTCATCCTCTGTCTCTTCATGCAGTTGACCTCCACCTGTCAACAGACCAGGACCATGAAATAGACACTCTGGAAGGCATCCCAAAACATCTGCTGCTCCTGTCTCCACTCCAGATCCTCTGTCTGGCATCTAGCTAATGAAGAACTGCTCTCAGACTGCCCTGGACCTGAGTCAGAGTCCTGGATGAATCTCAGTGACAATATCCAGGGTCCCGATCCTCTCTCCATAACACCACCACAGAGTAAATGCTGCAATATCTCTCTAGGATAGCGTCCTGTGGCACATGTCACTTCTTGCCTGCAGCAACACAAGGGGACAGCTGGAAAGGCAAAAAGAGGAGAAAGGAGAGAGAGCCTCTGACTCGGTGCCCCTGTTTTTTTCTCAGAGGAACCTGCAGGAGAGAAAAGTCTTTGCCTCATTGGACTATGGCTTCTGAAAGTTTCTTTCCATAATAAGAACGTACATGCTGAGCCCACAGTGTCCAACTGTCATTTGAGGGGTTCAAGGAATAGCTTGCATTTTAAAGTCACACTAATGCACATTCCTCACACCCAGCAGCAGGCGGAGAACCTCCTGGTGACCTTCACCTTATCCTGGCACTCAAGAACTTGTCCTTACGGCACAGATTGATGAGCTGTGCCATTTTCTTGAAGTCCCAAATGGCACCACATTGGATTTGAGATGCCTGCCTGAGACCAGGCACTCAGAAAACAGGCAACAGAAGGTAGGCCATGTAAAGAAAAGAAAGTATACTGAGGGAAGAGGAAGGCTGGAGAGATGAGGAGAGAGCAACAGGAGTCACTAAGGGGGCTGAGGGCAATAGCAAATATGAAGGTGTAAGCACCATCTTTATCTAGCACAAGAGGTACTCCTTAATGTGGCATGACGCCCTGGTGTTTTCAAAACCTTATGTTAACACATGTATGCTAGTACATTCTGGAAGATTTTTCATACTCCTGACCAGTCTTACAGTCTGGTTTCATTCAAAAGGAATCTGTTCACCTGTACCAAGCCCACCCTTCCTGAACACCACAGTAAGTGGTGATGAAAATGTGTGCACTTCAAAAGCACACTCCTGGCCTGTACTAATGCAAAAGGACCCAATAACTGATAGAAAAGTTCCTAATCAGAGAAATATTTACATAAAAGTATACCATATATGACAGGGGCTCCAAAAACAGTGGAAGCTAAATGGCACATTTGTCATACATGAAATTCATTAAAGTAGCTAATCTTTTAAAAACTGCATGGAGAAATGAGCCACCAGATGATAGAACTTACAAAACATTGGCAAATTTACTCTCCAATACACAAATAATTAAGATGACCTAAAATTAATCTGATCTATACCCTTCCAACTGATGCAGGCTTATTGACCTTTTAGATCTAAGAAGGCTTATGAAAAGTCTGATAATGAAGTGCTAGATGATGAATATTTAAAAGCAATGCTTAAAGATTATTGAGCTTAGAAACACAGATTGAGCTAAACTCCATATAGCATACAATTACTGAATGCACTTTTCCAAAATCTGGTTTGTCACAATCACTAACTCTGTATAACTTAAAAAAAAAAAAAGTATCAAAGTTTCAAAGGAAGCACTTTAAAAACACTTTACATAACAGTTTCACTTTTCAGTGATATAAGCAGCATATATGTGATACAAGCAGATGAAGTAAAGTGGGTTTAAAGCTATACTGGTAAGTCTAAACAGCATGCTTAAAATATAGACAATCTGCTTCTTAAAATGACTAATTGTAATTACCCTATAGGTATGAATCATGATAAAAAATAATGGATTTTCTTATGCCAAGTTTTTTTTCTGTTGGGACCAATTGATTATTGACAGTGAAAATACTAAAATCTGTACATGACTTATAAAATATGTTTAAATTTCTTCTCCGTGAAAAAATAATTCATTGTTTAAATTTCTTCTTCATGAAAAATAAATCATTGCTTATTTCTATATAAGCAGTATATCACCTTTTCCAGGATTTTTTTATATGCTAGTAATTCATCCTTCAAAAGATATTTTCTTCCCCTGAATAATTTTGTCTCTTATAAATAGGTGTTAGGCCATGAAAAGTCACAGAGAACCTGAAAGACAGACTGTAGTAGTGGTGGGAAAAGGATGGGAACTAATATTCGAAGATGGTTTTACAGAATCAAAATCAAATATCCAGGTTCAGCAGAGATTTAGATGTCAAATAGAAGAAAGTGTAACAGTTTGTTCTCCACATCATGCCACCCCCAAATGTGTAATCAGTTACAAAAAAACTCTGCATTTTTTAAAAAGTATTGATTTTTCCACATAGCAGTGCATTTGTAGTATAACAAGGCATATTACTGGAAATATCTTACAAGATTTCTTAAAGCTAGATACCTGCCCTTCATGTCTTATTTTTCATGTACATATAATGCTAAAGTTAAAATTAATTTTGCCTTCTAACACTATATATAACTAAGCTTTAGGTTGGAAATACAGAAAAAATTCGGTCATCTAAGATAAAGATATCAAATCAGAGATATCAAGATGTCCAACCAGTTTGTAAGGTGAAGTAGCCTACAGCCATTTATGTGCAATTGTGCATCTGCAGGTTCACACACAGCATTCAGAAAAGCCAATGGTCACCTCCTTATTCAGCCTGCCATATCTTATTACAATATCCTACAATGCTGCCATCACCTAGTACCAAGGGCCTCCAGCCAACTATATGTTCAGAATCAATTTTATAGAGAACAAAAACAAATACTCATTTGAAAGCTAGCTAGCTGTCACTATAAACCCAGTAACAACCACTTTATTGCCAAAGTGGAATGTTTAATTTATGTTTATTGATTTCAGATTTGTTTCTATCTCTCTTATATAAAGACAAAACAAAATATTGGAAACAGCTTATGAAACAACATCCACAAACAGATGAAACAGGCATAAGAAATACAACTTTTTCATTTGAACTGTTATGTAGGAAAAAAATTGCTTAAGTTTTCTGGGGAAAATTATCATTATTTTTGTTATTATTTAAATATTATTTTATGATTTTGCTATATATATTCCAAGCACAAATTTGGGACAAGACCAAGAAAGGCATTCATAGGGTAAGTTATGAAAACATTATATAATAGTTCAAAATTTTCAGATTTCCTGAACTTGAGACTTCTGTTCTACTTGATTTGGTGAGGACTTTTTCACTTTTAGAGCTTCACTTCAGCTTTTAGAGTTATTAGATTCAGAATTTGTAAACTAACAGCTGTAAGCCTTGAACGGTGCAAAAATGGTACGATAAAGTTGCATGGTCATTTTCTCATAATAAAGATCCTATTAAAACATGCAATTAAGAAGTAAAGAGATTCTCCTGTTACTCAACTATCAATTGGAAAATTCATCCTAGCTCTGAGATTTAAGCCACATTCTCTCTTTAACACCCTCCATCTCTCTTAAGAAAGACTCAGTTACAACAGTTTTCAAAGTATACTCTCAATAACACCAATGCAAAGCCCCTTACCCTCAGTGGGTTTCTACATAGTTGGGACATTTCTTAAACCCCATTGATGTATAGGAAAGTGTAGGAATAGCTGTCAGAAACTCAGCAAATTATCACATTTATAACTCACCATGAGCTCTGAGATTATAACTGGAGTAAAGATGATTAAAAGCATAGCATAGTCATTGAAGAGAAGGGAAAAAATACTGACTAAAACAGCATTAAGTAGGAAGCTGACAGTTCTATATTGTAGTACTTTTTTTTTTTTTGAATGGCCCAGCATTTTAAGAACAGTATTTCGAACTCCCTAATCCTACTTTTAACACAATGATATAAAAGAACGGCATGAGGGGTACAGAAGGGGCCTTTTTCTTATTTGTGTAGTAGCCATTATCATCCCTGTAGAGGATGGCAGAAGTTTCTGTTCTAGCCACTTTCTTCCTTAGAAAGCACTTTCAAGTCTTAGCCACAAAACAAGTAGTTCTGGAGGAACTGGAGTTCACAGTGGATTGTCTGGCAGCTCCTGCAAGTATTCTTTAGGGAGGGTCAAACAGTAATTTCCCTCAGAAGTCTTGTGACATCTTATAGCACCTTGTGAGTTAGGTAGCATCACTATAACATATTTCTTCAAAGTATGCCTCCTTCCATAAAACTATTTTTCAGATTTATGAAAGACATGCAGGAAGTAGAAACATACCATTTACACTATGTTCCCCCTAGACAAAACAAATGCAATAGATCAAACCCATTTAAACCGGTAGATATCCCAGTACGTCTGAAAGCAACCATTGGCAGGTGTCTAAGGAAAAAGGCAGATGCATAGGAAAGCAGCAAACCCACAGTGATATTTCCTGGCATATTCTGTCACCTCTGAGCAATCTGTGGCTCAGCAACACCCTGTGCCACAAGCAGCACCCCCATGTTAAATAGCTCACGACACATTTCTTTCCCATACTTTTGTCTATTTGCTTTCTCAACCCCTCTGAAGTTTTGACATCCACAGCACCCTCAGGCAACCACTTCCCTAGCTTACTAGCACGGTCTGTGAAAAAGCTCCTCCTGCCTTTGCCTTGCAGCCTGCCACCACGTCATGCAAGAACCAAACTCAGCCACACCAGAGAGCAAGCTATCGCTCCCCTTTCCCACCTACCTGGGCTTACACACCCGCACTCTTCCCTACTCGCTTCTTTTCCAGCCCCCAGTGCTGCAGCCTGTGGAGCTGGTGTGCCTTCAGAGCCCATTTCATTCCTTTCTCATCCTGCTTGCGCTACTCTCTGTGCTTTCCAGCTCTGCACTATACTTTTGAGGTGCGATGTCACCTTCTGGATGCTGCTGTAACTTGCTGAGCGCCGGTGATGTTTGGGATGGACCAAGAACCGGTGACTCCAAGATTTCCGTTTTAGAGTAGAAATACCTGTTTCCAAGCCTGGCATCAGACAAGTGAAGCTGGTGGCACCTTCGCCCCGTACACATTATTACACTGGAGTTAGCAGCAAGGAGGTCTGTTTGCTGCTCTCTCCCCACGCCACTGAGTACTGAGAAGGACTGCATCTCTTCACAGGCAGCTACTGTTGTCACCTGCCAGATTTTGTCACCACCCACAGCAAGTTGCCCACTGGTCTGTCACCTCCTTTTCCAGAACATTAATTCAGATCAAGTCCAAGCACAGATCTGCAGCAGGCTTCACCACGCACCACCCTCCGAGGTGAACGCTTGCTATTCCCTCAGAGTCTTTGTTTCCAGAGCACCAAGCAGTCACCAGGCCGTAGGAGGAGCTTTCCTCCTATCCCATCATGTTTTGGTTTCTTTAAGAGCCTAAGAACCTTATCAAAAGCCTTGTTAAAATCCAGCCAGACTATTTTGACCACATATCCCATGCTCAGTGTCTCCAAAAAGAACTTATAGATTTGTGAAGTGACTTTCGCCTGCCAAATCTATACTGAGTTTTCTTTTTTGTATTATTTTTTTCAATGTTTACTAATTTTGTTTTTTTATTAGTTTCTTCCACTTGCCTTCTATGTATAGCAGAATTCTAGGCTAGTGTTTCCTTTTTTATCTGCATGTGATCAGATATATTTGCTTATTCAGACAAGGAAATTTCAGTCAGTAAAGATTTTGTTATTTGTTGATACAGTAAGGCTGTTCAACTTTTAGGTACAAAAACCCTGCCTCATTCAGTAAAACGATATTAAGTATATATAAAGCACCTTAAATAGGAACTTTTCTACCTCATTGGAATTTTATGTTGCTAGCTTTCTTCTAAGACTTCTGACTTGTATTTCATGTCTAAATTATTAATCAAAGTAAATATTACATGTTCATTTACATGATTCTGACTTGATAAATATTGAAATATGTTCTTGTCTAGTTTCACAGCTGATTCAGTTCAGTTATTTCATAGCTGATTAAGTTGTACAAACAAATTTTTATCTAGAGAAATACTATCCATCCTTTATTAAACACAATTCTGTACTGCAGTACTTATGCTACCATGTTCTGGGTCACATAGAATATAAGGGGTCTAAATGTGTGCTTTAATCTTCTGGATGTGCTTAGCGTTTGGCCACATCTTGTTATTCCAAAATTGTTGCTCTAAAGTTTTGGCAGAAAAAATGTGTACTAGAAGATTAAGCCTCTCATTCAAAGCATAATTCAATGGTATTTTCCATAATCTTTTATTCTGCTACTTTACAGGAGTACTACTACATCTAAAAGGTAACACATACTGCAATTCCAGTCTCCTCCTTCCCCTTATAATGATGTATGCCACAGACGATCTCCTTATAACTTGTCATTGGCAGGGAATTTTCCTCCACTGATATATTTGATACTGCCCCTCAGATCACTTTAGGCACCATGTGTAGGTACAGAACCTTTCACCCTTTCCATGCTCTGAAGAATCTCTATGGAATATGATAACATGTAAAGTGTTTGAGTTAGGGATGTACACACTTCTGAGTGAGGAACACTTTTCTCTCAAACTGTAGTTCACCTTTAACTCAAGCTTTAACTCAAGCAAATAAGAGTATTTATGGCATCAAAATATGCAATAAGTTACCACATTATAAAAGACATATATGAAAAAGCAGACAAAAGAACACTTGATCTATTTACATCAGATTTAAATCTGAAAGCTCTTCTATCCTCTTGAAGCCAGCTAAGTTATGATATATGCTTTTCTGACACAGACCTTGTGAGAGATCCTGTCTTTCTATGGATCCCATGTCTCAGGTTATATCAGAAATACTCTTCTCCTGCAGGAGCAAGTCAGTTTTCATAGCTGAAAAGCCATCAACCATCTTTTGGGGAGTTCTCTAAGAGGTACGTATAGGTAACTTCACCCTTCGTCCCCAAACTATTGAACTTCTTTTCTGCACAAAAGAATTCTTCCAAGACCAGTGTCAAGACCCAATTAAATCTTGTTTCATACTTTTGGGTACAAAAAAATAAAAGTTTCTTTACAGAAGAGATGTGAGCTCCTGACCTTGATTTGCAATTAACAGTTCCTTGACTCAGCAGGAGGTAATTTCGTCCTTAGTAAGCAACTCAGGGTGCACCTTTGAGTATGAAGGGTCTACATTGACTACGTTTTTTATCAGTCTGTACATTAAGTACTTTTATCACAAGGTTCTAAATGGGATTGGTACAAGCAGCTTATTATATTCTCTTGAAGAAGAACAAAAATAATCATACCAACTCTTGGGCTCTTGGCTGTTCTGAGCCATACATGGGATCTCTGTACTTAAGCACTGAAGTAGAAAACTCACTAACCTTTAGGAAAAAGCTTTAAAAAAGGTAGAGTTTTAAAAACATCTGGTCATTGTCAGTGTTATATGTGATAATTTTTGCTTTGCCTTCCTTTCATTGTCTCACCATTGTCTGCTTATATCTGACTTTTATAAATTAGAGACACAGAAACAGAATTTAAAAAAAGGTAGTAACCTTACACTTTGGATATGTTAGAATGACAAAATACACACCTAGTCATTTAAGAAAACAAATTCTGCTAAGGTTTTAAATATGGAATTAAACCTTTGTAAAACAACTACAAAAATCCAAGACTCCTTTAGACTCTAAAGGCATAAGCATGTAAAAATGGACGTCCTAGGTGTCCATTTATGCATATAGATTTTGTGCCATTAATTTCATTCATTTTTGTTTTAATATGAATTCCTGCTGGAAAAGGGAATTTCTACTTATTTTCCTTAGGTCAACACTCTGAAATTTGAGTTAAACACCTTTCTCTTTGAACATATGAAAACCTCATTTGACTTCTTATTTTGAAACTTCTATTTTCTGGAATGAAAATGAGTTCACGTTCTATTTTTAAATTACTCTATCATGAGTGACTGAGCAAAACATAATGGATATTGCTTATCTAGATTGCAAGCTGGGTCTTGTAGCCTTTTGTTGAGTATATCATATTTATAATTTCTGTGAGCGACTTGCACCTGTTTGACATCAGTATTGTATCACCAAGGACTTCAGAATGCTGCAAGCCAGCCTGGACATAACACAGCCTTAGGTAAATTATCACAGCGGAAAACATGTAACTCATATACACACTTGAAAAGCTGCTACTCCTTTTGCAGATTGTTGCACTACATTCTGCTCAGGAATAATCTTATTCCAAACAGAATACTGCACGTCCTTACTGAGCCCTCTGACAGCCCAGCTGCACTGTATACAGTCTCCTCTAACCTTTCGGTAACCTTTCATCTTTCTCTCTCTGACATTTTGTAGGCAAAATATGAAATCATTCATTACAGGTGGCTGCAACCCTATATACTAAATGTTACACCCAAGAGTTTTTTTTCATGCAAACTTAAATATCCTGTCATCTTTGTATTTTTGTGAAAAAGGATTACAAGATAGATGGACTGTTTTTTCCAGAAATTCAGACAGAAATATCTTTGGGAGATGACATATTTAATAAAAATGTAAAGAAATTATCATTGTGCTTCTAAAATACATGTCTGGACATTCTTCTCATAGATACCATAATGAAGGAATGAATGATAGGTTAGCAAAAGATGTCTGAAAATCAAAAGCATCATCTTGGTTAAATCACTACATGTTATTTTATTTCAAAAGGTATTTAGAATTTCAGAGTTCTTTCAGAAGCTTAGATACCAAAATGTCCTGTTTTATTCTCATGTGCTGTTCTCATTTGTTCTCATTTGTTCTGAGATACGGAGAATATTATTGTATGTATCAACAGTCCATTTCTTAGGTAGCCACATAATAGTAAAGCTCTCGTGGAGAGATCAGCCTGTCTTGAGCAAGCACCATTGCCTCAGGAACACATCAGTGTTCTGTGAACTCGGCTGTTACTCCCAGGCCTTCAGAAACAAGATCTGGACAGCAGCATGAACACCGTTCAAGCATACAAAAGAAAGACTTTGTAAGATTTTCCTCGGGAAACAGAGATTTTGCAAGCCATTGCAAGGATTGCTTTTCTTCTCATTCATAATCTAGTTCCCTTAGTCTTAATGTGACCATTTTGACAAAGAGGAATGCATTGTTTTCTTAGGTCAACACTCTACATGATCTACAAGATCTACAAGAAACATTCATTAACATATTCTGTACACAATATATGTGGCCTAGCAAAAAAAAGAGTCTAAACCCCCACAACCCCCAGAATATAAACTTTTAACTGGGTAAACATTTGGGATTCAGAAAAGCTACGCAGCACAAATGGGCTTCATCTAAAGCAAAATGGAAGAATACAGCTAACACTTCAAATTCAAAAGGTTGTATAAAAGCTTTTAAACACGTTAATATTTAAATTGTGATTGTGGGGAAAAACCAGAAGGCACAATAGAGCAGGAAGTTTGGTTGCTCTAGGAGTGACCAAACAGTCCACGGAGAGTAGCGCAAGCAGGATGAGAAAGGAATGAAATGGGCTCTGAAGGCACACCAGCTCCACAGGCTGCAGCGCTGGGGGCTGGAAAAGAAGCGAGTAGGGAAGAGTGCGGGTGTGTAAGCCCAGGTAGGTGGGAAAGGGGAGCGATAGCTTGCTCTCTGGTGTGGCTGAGTTTGGTTCTTGCATGACGTGGTGGCAGGCTGCAAGGCAAAGGCAGGAGGAGCTTTTTCACAGACCGTGCTAGTAAGCTAGGGAAGTGGTTGCCTGAGGGTGCTGTGGATGTCAAAACTTCAGAGGGGTTGAGAAAGCAAATAGACAAAAGTATGGGAAAGAAATGTGTCGTGAGCTATTTAACATGGGGGTGCTGCTTGTGGCACAGGGTGTTGCTGAGCCACAGATTGCTCAGAGGTGACAGAATATGCCAGGAAACTACTCTTTACCTTCATTCTGTATTTTCATCTTGATATCCTGTGCAATTTGATTCACTCATTTAAAGTAAAAAAGTGTAACAGAAGTAGGCAATGCAACAAGAGTGACAAAACTGTGGAACAGCTTCTCTACAACGTGGGACTAGACAGACTATGAAATCCTGGGAAGGCAATGACTTAAGGGGAGAAACAGAATGAAAATATATAATAAAAGGGAGACTGTTTCTCCTCATAGAATTACTAGAGGACACTAGATTGAACTATCAAGTTGGAAGTAACCAACAAAAGCTTAAGAAAATAGTATTTTTTCATTTATCTCTTTATCATCTTGTCACCATCAAAAATTTAATATGATTGATTTAATCTATTATGCTTTATGATGTTCTTGAGTCACAGATTTTTGGACCCTGCATAAATATCATCGCATAACTAGCTTTTTTTTATATTATCTTTTCAGTATATACCTGTGTTGGAGAAAGAACAGTGAATGAGTTTGGTTTGACCCAGTATAGTTGTCCTTTTGATGTTATCATACAATTTAAAATAGCGAGGATGTTTCCCTCAGTGTTTATTTTGGAAAGATGTCCCAGAAATCCTTTTGTCTGAGGGTCTAATATTTGCCCATTTCCTTCTAAATACGTATCCATTTTTTCCTATGCTAAGATTGCCTTTTAATTTAAATGGTGCTTGTCTCTCCTCAAAACTTGCTTCCAGACATCAAACTTTCTTCCTTTTCCTTTCACAGAAGGGGGGCATGAATCAAGAGAAAATGAAGATCCAAAATATTCTGATGCACCCATGCTTGGGGAAACTGGAGAGATTAATCAGAAACAGCTTCTCTGAGGTCTCATTGAAACAGAAGTTGTACTAACATAAAGTGTGTAAACATATGATTTTGATGAACTGAAGAACTCACAAACTTGACAACATGAGCTAACATGCCATATTATTTTACCTAAAAGTACTTGTTTCTGAATGCTACAAAGGAAATCTTAATAATTCACTACAGACAAAGTCTAGTCAGCTACTTTTTGTTGCTTAACCAAAAATTAATTCTCTTAAATTAAATTCTTCAGTCCATTCTGTTTAAATAGTAAACATTTGTGAAAATATACTATTGATTCACATACTAATCATACTATTTTTTAGCTCAAAAAACAGAAAACCACAAAGTGACAATAGTGCAATTGCAGTCTACAGTTTATTTCAATTATTTCTTATTTAATTAATTTGTTAATACCTCTCCATATGAGAAAAAATGGTAGTCAGAATTATTTTGTTGGTGTAATTAGTATCTCTGTAGAAAACCATATTCTGAAAATGAAAATTAGTCTTTTTCTTATAATATCCTCAAAAATGATCACAAATGGTAGTATTTTTAATATATTACAATATTTAGATCGGCAGATTTGTATTTTATGAGAAGTTTATCACAATAACAATTTAATGTATTAATATTTTCACCATTTTGAGAAGAAATGAATCAGCTACCAGCTTTAAAGTTTTATAAGCAGAAATTCAGTGTACAGATGTTTTGCATATTAATGCATATTAATTTCTTCTTCTAATTATCTTATAGACAATATATTGTTATGACTATTTGCATTAAGCTCTTATCATAAAAATTGGTCAGAAAGGTACTCTCTTATAGGAAATAATCTAAACATAATAATCTACTTTGGGCCAGTTCAATTTATGTTAGTACCACAATTTTAAATAGATTAGACCTTATGACATGGTACTATGATTATTCACAGCAAACATTTTGTGATATGTTCATTTCTTTAATGTTTTCCTCCCCACTCAAGACAATCTAGAAAATTTCTCCAACAGCTTAGTTTTTTTCAGCACAAGTTTTTCTACTAAATACATTCTACCAACCATTTTATTCTATCTTAGATATAGCTCTGGTGGGAAGAGCTGTAAGACTTGATCTACAATATTCTGCTCCTCTGTCTTCCTGTGTCTTGAGACCAACAAATTGGAAATGATTGCTAAAATCAAGCCATGTAATTAGACAGCATAACATCTAATATACTCCTTTTGTCAGCTTGCCAGAAAGAGAATTTCAGTAAATGATACATTACACCACAAAAAAACACTTTCAAACAAGCCTGTTAATGATGATAAATAAAGAAGTTGTGCAAAACCAAGCAATTAATCCTTTGGAAGCTTTCCACTGAAGTTACTATTAAGGCATCAAGAAATGCAAATACATACATAAACAAATCCTTTGCGAATATTCCACTTTAGGTTAGTGCTTTTTCTTCTAAACCCATCTGTAGTTAACTTCTTTCCTATCATTTATTCTTCACTAAAATATTGTGTTTATTTTCAGGAAGGAACAATCAACAATTATTCATACTGGTAAGACTCAGTTAAAGAAAAACATATAATATTATTTGATTTTTTAAAAAATATTCAGAGATATTCCATTTTATTTTCAGGGGCTAGATATTAATTTATTGGCTTATGAAGACACAGTATTTTTTTGCTTGTACTACAGGGACAGTAGATCATTGTCTGCAGTACATTAGAGAATGGCGTACACTGGAGTTCTCAGTTCTCCTTTGTTTTCCATAGCTCCCCCAAATTATTGCCCATTGTATTATGAGTTGGGGCTAAAAGCATAAAAGAAAGTCAAAATGATATATTTTTTTAAAATCTGTAAAGACAAAGCAGTTCATATCCCACCTTATTAGAAAACAGAAGAAAATCTTGCATACAATTGCTTTCAGTATAGATCATATAAAATAAAAAAGGATGACTAAAATACAGTACACAGCACAATAAAGCATGGAAGTCTTCTGCCATGGGTAGCCCCAAACAGAGCTGGATCTCAAACAGACTGGAGCCAGCTTTTGAACAACAACCCCACGCGCCTCTTCGTAGGTCATTCACACTCCAAAAGGTGCCACAGCATAAACTACTGCAGGCCTCATATATCATTTGAAGGCAAAAGGACTTTTTGCCTTCTAGCCCAAGCTTGGGGCTTTTTTTGCCTCACCATATACTTGAACAATAAACATAAAAATATTACAAAAGACCAAAGAGGCTGTACAGTGGTTGATTCTGCCAATGGGACAGTAGGCTTCAGTAATTTAGTGGAAGATGGCATTAAACTAAAACGATCTGCATTTTTTTTGGCAGTATCAGGTTTTGCATCCAAATAAATTGCAAGTTTTAATGCAATTTGAAGTTAAATCAAATGAAAACATTCTATCAGGTGAAGATGGTATTATTAGCATAATACTGACTTTTTAGAGTTTTAGCTTTTATCTTTTGCAAACTGCTTTTTTAAGAAAGAGAAATGCCAGAGGTGGTGTTTTCCCAAAGCAAATGAGTGGGAAGTCAAGGATAGGAAGGACACAATGGGCAAATTAATCAGTTTATCATTTCACAGCAAGAGTTGTACGAAGAACTATAATGGGAACACAGTTTAAGGAAGAGAGCATTGGTAATGGGCACCTTTCCTTTTACCTGTAGGGACTGATAAAGGAGAATCGGAACATTAAGTCCTTAATTTTGTCCAAAGCAAGTAACTGTGTAGCAGAACACTCAGAAAAAATTGCTGAAAAATTGCTGATGTCCCAAAATATTTTATAATAATATATAACAATATATTGTGTGGCATGAAAAGCTAGATAACAGTCATCAAAAACAAGTGTAGGTCCACATATTACTGCAACCTGTTACTGAGAATATTGATAAGCTCTGGGCAGATTAGTACAGACTCCAAAAAAACAGCTACAGGTTGAAAATATTTCTGTTAAAAGATCCATTGCTTATATTACTATCAATTTACCTTAAAGCAAAAAAAAACAAACATGGCAGAATTTGCAACTCACACATAAAATAATATAAAATTAAACTTCACCACTCAGGAAATGTACGTGTCACCTTCACAAAATGAGGACTTATAAAATCACATATGTATCACTGGATTTTCATTTATACATCTCTTTCTTTTCAGCTCCTTTGTACATTTTTTCTTCCCTTAAAGCTTAAATTTCTTTCCAGATGCTAGCCAAGTAGGGCAGAAGAGTTTGTCTATAGCCCAGATAATCCGACAATGCTTGAAAATACCTGAAATATTCGTTATAGAACTTAAGTACAGATCTTTAAAGCTCAAAAGTAGGGAAGAGAAAAGAAAAAATGTTCACTTTGTGCTCATCAAAATGGAATAGTCTTTGAAGAACAGTCACGAATAATTAAGACAATAAAAGTCATCTAATTGAAGGTAAAGGTGATTTACAGATCAATATATTTATTCTTTAGCACAGCATTATAGCCTACTAAAAATCAGAGGTTTACAAAATCTCACCTCCTTAATCCAATTACCTAAAAGACAAGATGATTGAATTAAACTTTGCTAGTTTAATTGGTTATAAGGCTATGTAAAAATACTTTACTAAATCAAGAAATGACTTCTGGGCTAACAAAAGCTGTGAAATTAATTTAAATTCAGTCATTTGTTTGAAGCCTTTCCTTTCTCCCCAAAAGAGAAAAAGAGAGAAAGAGAGAAACCAAGAATAATTCAACACTTTTCCAAACAAATAATAATTTTCCTTTTCCAAAAGATAAATTAGCTTTGTTTGGCTGGATATTTTAAATACAAGAAGCATTCAGAAGGGTGAGTTTTTTGCCTTCTAGACTTTGGTTAATTTATTTTCCCTGAAATTTTGTTTAACCACCAAACTAGAAGTATCAAAAATGCTCACAGCTTTATTAAAACCCTTTATGTTTCCAGAGTTGTCTTTCCTTTACAGTCCCAGTAAAAGCATCGTTCACTTCATAAATCTCTCTTATAAGCCAGTATCTTTTCCATTGTATATACATAACTTATTACATTTTAAATCTAGTTAAGCTTGTTTTTAATAAGGGATGTTATACCGAGAGGTTTATAATTGCTGTTTTATATTATTTTCTTCCTAACTTTATAATGAAAAGTATGGGTTACAGTTCATGCCAGAACATGGACTTTTCACATGAGCACTGCACAACACTGTTACATTAATTCAGACAAAATTCCTCACATAGTTCAGTTGCAACATAATACATTTACTAATGTCTAAATTATCTCGTCTGAGGCTAAGGGCAACTTTATAATAGGCTTAGCACAAACATGAAAAATATAAACCCTTTGCTAAAAATCTCATGCAAAAGGTTTGTTTATAGTCAGTGTAAGCATTCATACACAACAGAAAAGAAATACATTGTAAAAGTAGCAAGTGTCAGCACCACATATAATTGCCAGATCAGATGACAGCCATTCAACCCACGCTGACAATATACCTAGGTATAATAACCTGTTATTATAGTACCAGATGATGTTTCTGCAATCACCAGATGTGCAAAAGACTTGTTCTAGAATTAAGACTACAATATGAAATCTCTTCTTGATACATTCAGATTACATGATTATTTCAGAGTAGCTTGAAGTATAAATGCAAGCTTAGATATAGCAAAAAAAAAAAAAAAGTTTATGCAGGCTTAGTGGAAAGGAACTGTGGCATTTTGACTGACTTTGAAATTACTTAAAAAACAAAAGCAAAATGAAAATACCAATTTATCCACATCACAATAGTATAACATAAAGCAGAATATGAAAAGATATTACTGAAGAATAGAACAAAATCAAATTTTTGCAACTGAGCCACAGTAACTTTACAGCTCTGGTATATATATTTAGGAAGCGTAGAAAGATTTGGATGCTTATTTAGATATTCCAGATGAAAGTTTGTTCAAGGACATAACTAATATTTGATGTGGGTTCCTTTTCTTTTTTTGCAGGATCTGTGATAATAGCTGAACAATTCCTCATTTTTCATTTCTGCTTTGTTGTTCCAGTGTTACAAAGACAATATGCCTTTTTAATTCTGGATTTAGTGCAGTTAGATTACTCACTTGTACAAATAGAAACACGAGATCAGAGTGCTTCAAGACTTTATTTTTTTGTTATCTTATGCATGGATATTCATTCTAGGTTAAGTGGAAGGCTACTGTGATAGCAGTGTATGCAAATTAAATGATTTAATGAGGCATTGCAAGTAAAAACTCTAAAACCAGTCATCAGGCATTGATTTCATTCTTACCCCTTTTATCAGACATCAACAAATTAATGCATCGTGTAGGTATAGATACAGTACCACCCAGTTACAAAGGTTACATCACCGTGATTTTCCTTTTTCAACTTAATAAACATTTGAAAGGGAAAACATAAGTGCTGCTGTAGTTTCTTAAAGTAATCTATCACCCCGTTTTAATGTTGTTTTTCCAGCTCAAATCCTGCATTCAGCAATGGTGATTAAGTGAGGGTGATTCAGGTGCCTAAATGCATCCCTCAAGGGCAACCTGAGGTGCCCCAGGGCATCTGAGATATGTGCGTGGGGAGGGCAGAGAAAGCCCGTAGGACAGTCCAGCTGACACCTGCAAGCTACCTACAGGTATTTAACTCTCTCCCCGCACAGAGAGGTTTTCAGATGACAAACTACAGAGCTCCTGTTTGCCATATGAGGCACAACTACTGTGTGTGTGTGTGTGTGTGTGTGTGTACATATATTTATATTTATACTTATATCATCATATATCAACACATATGAGCAGGTATATATCATCAGGAACTGCTGAAATACATGGCAATTTATGTAAATTATTAATTCTATATATAGTAAATGAGAGTGGTGAGCCATGAAGACTTTCATAATAGTCCCAAAGTACAGGTCTACAACTAATTTACTACAACTCATTTAATTTTCATCCTCCAGAAGCAATAAACCTGAAGAAGCAGCAAAGCTGAGGCATCACAGATTACATGCAGTACAGGGAGGGGCTCAAAAAGGTAAGCACAGCATCATGTAGGAGCTGTGGTTTAGAGGTATTAGTGCTTTTTGGTCCAGATAAACTCTCCCTTTTTTTAGCTGGTGCAATGCTCTTGTCAGTGAACAAATTTTTTTTAAGTGAAATCTTTGGGAGAAGCCAATGAGTTTCTGGAAGCACTGCAGAGTTGCTTACAGTATTCAGGTTCTTGGCAGGGGCTCCTTACCCACATCTACTGTTTACATGCCCAAGGAAAATGATGCAATTTCTCATGAACTGGTATTTTCACCTGCAAGCTTAAGCCCTAATATCATAAGCTTTCATATTCTTTCTACACCTTGCAGCTTTCCCCCTTGTTTAACAAAAGCAAATTAGGGTTTCTATATAGACAAAGATATTTATAGTTCATCTGGATTCTTTACAATTGTATCAGTATGTTCTTGGTTCATTAATGACTCTGAAAAGCATCCCACAGAACTGAAACAGTATATATACACACACATACACATATCTACAAAAACACATATATAATGTAAAACATCTTTTCTGCAATTTGAAAATAATACAGTTAAAGAATCTAAATAAATCTATATATACATATATATTCATATGTATGTATATATATTTCATCAGGGTATATGTATATATTTTCAGCAGGGTAACTGTTAACAGGAAATGGGAGTAGTGCCTGAAGTGCCTGTGAACTAGACACCTTAGAGTAAACACATCTTACAACTTTAACGGGACTTTCTGTTTTATTTTTTCATTTGCCATTAAGAATGAGAATGCCTAAATACAGGCTACAATCCAACAGGATAGCTAGCGTATTTTTTATTGTCACTTCCCATAACTGGGAAGGGAGTTCATCATGAAAGCAGCCTCATAAAAATGCTCTGGCTGTGGTAAAATCAATATTGAAAAATTAGTGCGTAAGCAGTTTAAAAGGAAAACTCCATAACCTGTAGATAAAAGGAAAAAACATGCTGAAAAAAACATGATGGATCTGACTATATGCAGAGTTGTAAACAATGAAAGCAAAGACTATCTTCCTTTTAAGTATTAGATGCTCACTGATGAGTTTTTAGTGAAATGGAAAAAAGATAATTATGAGAGATTGCTTCATGTATATTTTAGGTAAGAAGAAATTTGTATATTAAATAGCAGCTTCAGAGACAAGTAACCAGAAAAAAGAAAGCAGGCTGCTGATGTATAGGTCACATCATCACTTCCCTATATATCCACAGTATAGTCTGTGTGAAGAACTGTCCAAATATCAACTCAGTACAAAAGGTATTGTCTTTTGTGTTAGTTGTACTGTCATCTAAAAGCTCTGGATCAAGTTCACAGTAAGAGAAGAAACATTTCAAGTTGATCAACTAAAGAAAAAACAAATAGGAAATATGAGTATGATTTACCTTCAGAGATTGTTTTTCAGGAGAACCTAGCTGAAACTGCAGAGTATTTTAAAATATACTCTCACATACTCTTTAAGTTTCATATTTGTATATCTAATTCAATTATTTAAGAAGTCTCAAAGTGAAGAACTGAGAGATATCCCAGATCTTCCCTACTATTTCTTTTCAATGTAATTTTTTTCATGCATCTTTATCCTCTTGCTCCCTATCAAGTTCGATTGCCTCAAAATACTTATGTGAATTCCTGGACAAATTATATGTACAATGATAGTTTGCTCTCAGAAAACCCTTGCTTTTCATAACTAAACTTGTGGGGAAGTCCTCTGATATGGTTAACACTTCCTCACTGGCATATAAGTAAGGTTAAAATTGGAAGCATGAGCTTCAGTAAGCTGGAAAACTGAAAAATAATGCAACATCAACCAGACAGATTTTCCGGAGCAGCATAGTGTAATAAAATGTAAACTTGACCTCATGTTTATATATTGGAATGAAAAGGAAATGATTGCTCATTAAGGTGCAGCTCATAAAAATTAAGGGAGTACAGTCATGCATTCAGAGAATTACTTCAAAAAAACAAACAGTAATGAAGAGACCAGAGAACTTAATAGAAAATTCATGTAGAGGAAGAATGGAAGCAACTAAAGTCTGCTCACACAAAAAGTGAGCAAAATGTATTCGTATTATAATAATATGTACATATTAGAATAATATGTACATATTTTGATCAGACTTATTATCAGACATATGCATAGCATGCAGGCTGTTATCTATGCTCACACATAGAATTTGCTTAAAGGAAGCACTACTTCATAGACTAAAACCAGTGATATCCGTGAACGCCTTATGCACAATTTTAATCAAAGGTCCAAAGAATCAAAGACTAAATCATTTCCCCAGTGCTGTGTGGAAAGTACAAAACGCCAGTGTGATTTAGGAAGAGTTTCTATCTACCCTTCATATGACTGTGGAAGAGTTGCTCAGCAAGAAAATGAGAACAGGTCACAAGGGTTGGGAATTGGAAGCAAACAAGGATAGGGTGCTCGGATCCAGAAGGAACACCATGCAGATGTACTAGTGTTATCAATTAGAAAACATTATTTTGACTCTTGACATTATATAAAAGTCATTGATGAAGAATAAATGAATGATTAAATGTCATTTACAAATATCCTCCTAATAATATCCATATTATGGAACTCAGGCTGATAATATAAAAACATTTTCTACTTTACAAATATCAAAACCCATACTGCTTCAAAGAACTTATCATCCAATGGTAATGTTAGTAGCAGAAATCAGAAGTAGTTGTTCAGAAAACAAGTCAAAAGAGAAGGAAAGCTCCTCATACATTTACCACCGCATCAAGTAAAACACCTTTTCTTTTTGCAATTAGGTACTGTTTGGTAGCTTACTGGGAACACTGGCCACCTACAGAACTCGTTATACTGACATATTAGTGCACACCGCAATGTCCTGTAGACAGCATGTGCCCAATTGCAAAGATCTGTAGCAACAACAAAGACATTATGAAAGAGAAAAGGATCTGTTTTCTAAAATGTTCTTTGAGTATGTGGTAACTTACTGTGAGGTTCAATCATTTCACAGGCGTGGGAGGGGAATCTATTCCCCATCACCATCAGATACAGGCCTCAACCAAATTTTTCTTCCCACTTAAGATGCACATGACCAGAAATATTGGAATGACTGACAACTTTGGAAGTTCCAGTGAGATTTAATTTGAAATGCAGCTACTCTCATTTCATGACCCCTATGTTATTTTGACATAGGAACAAACAGGGGCAAGGAAAAGTTGTGAATTCCATCAAGGCATGTCATTAAAACACAGGAAATTGGAAGGTTCCCATACAGCACTTAAATTTTCGCATGTACTTAGTGTAGAGTGAACCCCTTCTCCCTCTTTTACGGTGGAAAAAGCAAGTTATTTTACCTTTCCACTTGAATGTATTTCTACATATGATACCAACACAGTCACTGTACCCAGATTCCTGAATGGCAAACATGCTGGTCATGTCCTTTACTTCTATGCATCATTTTGTTTTCCAGTCATTCTAACAGTCAATCATCAGATCTGTTTCTCACCTTCCAATTTAAATTCTGCATAGTAGTCACCATTAAAACTTCTACAGTTGTTATTCTCATGGATCAGTGTTATCACTGTAGTTGCATTACTTAAAAAGTTATTGCAAATAAAAGCAAAGGGGAGAATTATAAATTATAGATAACATCAAAACACACACAAGAATTCATCTTTCATGGTTTCCTCTTAGCATATCTCTCCAAAATGTCATTGACTGAAATGCAGACCAATTTCTTAATTCCTCTGACACTGAAGTATGTCCTCTTCTCTCCTTAACAGTTTAGCAGCAGAACATTTTACTGATCCAAATCTTACCATTCCTAAAAGGGCACAATAATTTCAAGGTAAAGGCTCGTTATAAACACAATTAATTAATACATATTTTAACTATTATTCAGAGTTTTATGTTAATAACTCCATGAATGACAATTATATTCTCAAAATTAATAAATTTAGATACTTATTATGGCATTCATAATTTAATTTCATTTTCACATCACTGCATACAGTGATGGTGAAGTGAAGATATAATAAAAATACCTTATGCTGTCACATGTATGTAATTCTCAATAAAATGGGCAGCACAATGAATGAGCTGATACAAAATCACAAGGTCTCTGAATGATAAGTTACAAGTAATGCCAATTATATGATACTTGTAAATTAACTCTGCCTTAGTTTAAAAATTGCCAGGCCTGAATTTCTCTGAAAGAAAAAGTGAAGTAAAAATTAATCAGTTGAAGTCCTGGCCTTCAGTCTCCTTTTGTTTTAGGAACCGAATGTTAAGCGTAAAGTCTTTTGGAACATATTGTAATGTAAGTCTATTGGCATGGGAGACAGAAGGACTAACATGGAGAAAGGAAAGCATCCCTTTCAGAGTTTATAATACTGTCTGAGGATGTGCAACACCCACATTAACACTTTTCCTTTATTTTATTCAAAGTGATAAATGTTGTGACATGTAGTCTACAATATATACCACATCTTTTATTCCTCCCTGGTAGATTGAATTTCTGTTGCAATCCCCAGCAGATCATCCTTGCCAAAATGAATCAACCCCTCTAGGTTACTTCTGATATATGAAAACAATTGCCTGCATGTAGCTTTCTTGAGACACAAATACAGAATTCATCACAACAGCCCAAGATGGCCAATTATCTCGGAAATATAACGAAAACTTGAAAAATGAACTCTCTAAATCAATTGAAGCTAAAACTTTTCAGACTGTGTGCTCTTTTCTTCAGCCATGGCACTTGTATTGGGGGAATACATTTGTCACTCTACCTGTGTGCTATCAACAGCTGTACTGAGAAAGAAAATACCCCAAATAATTCTGCTAACACACTATGAAAAAAAAAAAAGATTACTTCCTGATAATAATGGTTAAAATTGTCTTTTATATAAGTGTATTTTTCTATATTTACTGTGTAACACCCAATTTTATCCAGCCTAAATTCTCCTAAAGCACTGACAGACTTCTGGATTTCTCACATGAACAGAGGATGGAAAGATTGTGCATTACCCCATAAACAAAAAGGAAAGATGGACATTGTTATTTCCCCCCCCCCTTTTTTTTAATAAGAATCTCCCTCAATCTCCTCATAGCAGGAATCCTGATTTACTGAGTTTAGTGTCACAGTAAAAACATTTCTCACCTCCAAACCTAATTGTTTTTTCCCCTTTTTCCATTGCTTTCAGTCTGCACTGACAAAGCATGGTATATTTTTTTCACTGCAAATTCTGCAGATGTTTTGATTTTGTGCTTCTGAATGTTCAGGACAGAACATGTCTGAGAGTGAGATGTCTGTTTTGCTTTGACTCTATCTAACACATTACTCTTGCATGCAAATTAACTAATAATATATGAAGAGAGATTAAAGCACTATACTACAATTCCCTGGTTAAAAATGGTTTAATTTCATTTACAAGCTTAATGTATTAGCAATTTAATTTTGCATGTATCACTCTCTGTAAGAGAAATGTCAGGAAGATTTCTCTCTTAATAAACACAAAGACATTAGCTACTGCTTTTATTAACCATTTGGATAATTAAAAGTGTATTAACAAATATTGCACTGAAAGTATGCACTACAAATATTCTCCAACTATTCTCTTTCCCTCTCCCAGTCTAGCTGTACACTAAATACATAACAGTTCCAGAAAACACTAACTCTCAGTTAAGGGTTTACAAGTAGCCTGAGATAGTGCATTTCACAATAACACTTTGGTGACCATACAGTCCAACAGCAGTATCTGCTGCACCAGATAATACTAAAAGGAATCAAAAAAGAAAAAAAAAAGCAGAGTAAAAATGGCAAAAACCATTTTTCATTTGGTAAATAAAAGCATAAAGGATATTAATGACATGACAAATGATGAGATTTTGAGTCTCAGTAGTAGATGTGAGCTTCCAAAATATGAACTTGATCCCACAAATGTTATCAGCAGGTAGAGAAACTGCCTCCACTTAGCAAATTAAAAAGGGACAATAAAAATAAGAGGTTGTCCATTGTGAAAGAGAGAAGTGTGTAGCAAAACTAAGTGAATACAGAAGCTTATCTATAAGATCATCCTTTATGATTAATCTACAAAATTGTGTAATGTAATCTGATCCTCAAAAGCAGTATTAAATTCAATAAATTCAAAATAGCTTTCATTTTTGTTGGCCAACACAGCACCATGAACATGCAAAACTTCAAAGTTTTGTTTGAAAAGTTTCTTATTTTGTTTAATCACACACGTTTCAAGAATAAAATGCAGAAAACTTTCACTGCAAAAGTGTAAGTTAATAAGATACCATTAGAAACATTTATGAATAGGACATAGCATTGCTACAGCAGAGGAGACAAACAATGTCTTCTATGAGACTTATAAACAGTGGGATGCCCCCACGAGTGCTGAGGGAGCTGGCTGGAGAGCTGGCCAGAGAGGAACTTCATGAAGTTCAACAAAGGCAAGTGCAGGGTCCTGCACCTAGGGAGGAATAACCCCATGCACCAGGACAGGTTGTGGGCTGACCTGCTGGAAAGCAGCTCTGCAGAGAAGGACCTGGGAGTCCTGGTGGACAAGTTAACCATGAGGCAGCAATGTGCCCTTGTGGCCAAGAAGGCCAATGGTATGCTGGGCTGCATTAGGCAGAGCATTGCCAGAAGGTCAAGGGAGGTGATCCTCCCCCTCTACTCAGCCTTGGTGAGGCCACATCTGGGCTGCTGGGTACAGTTCTGGGCTCCCCAATATGAGAGATATGGAACTGCTGGAGTGAGTCCAGCATAGGGCTACTAAGATGATTAAGGGACTGGAGCATCTCGCATGTGAGGAAAAGCTGAGAGAGCAGAGAGTGTTCAGCCTGGAGAAGAGAAGACTGAGGGGGGATCTTATCAATGTGTGTAAGTATCTGAAGGGAGGGTGTAGGGAGGATGGGGCCGGGCTCTTTTCAGTGGTGCCTAGTGACAGGACAAGAGGCAATGGGCACAAAGTGAAACACAGACAGTTCCATCTGAACATAAGGAAAAACTTCTTTACTTGTGAGGGTGACTGAGCACTGGAACAGGTTGCCCAGAGAGGCTGTAGAGTCTCCATCCTTGGAGATATTCAAAAGCCATCTGGACGCGATCCTATGCAACGTGCTCTAGGTGACCCTGCTTGAGCAGGGGGGTTGGGCCAGATGATCTGTAAAGGTCCCTGCCAACCTCAACCATTCTGTGATTCTGTGAAACACTCTGCTTATGTCAAGATTTTGCTTTACAGTGTTGATTTCAGAAACTCTGCCCAACTGTAAAATGTTGCCTTTTTCTGTTTGTTTTGCCTTTCATACCTTGAAATTTCCCCTTTTTTTCCATCAGCCCTACTTAGCACCACTGTCTTATACATAACTTGAATAATGAAAAATCATTTCCATCACCCTTTTAAAGATAATGTACACATTGGAAATTATCCTTTTCCATTAAAAGCCAACAGTTCTTCACTCATATAGATGTTAGTTGATTTCAGGCACCACTCGGTAACACCCCAAAGTCTGAATTAAGCGTGGCTGTCAGACTAGCCAGAAAAAGAAAGAAAGAAAGAAAAAAAAGACTAAGCAAGTATACATGATAAAACTTATTGTTATGTGCTATTTCTAGTGAGTGACCCACACATTCCTGACTTACGCATATTGATGGGCAATAGGAATTCTGTCTGTAGAGATTTCATTCTGTGATTTAGTGTCAAGATTTTGCTACCAGTATATTTCTTTGTCGCGGATGAGTGATGCACTTCACTCGTAACAGAGAAGCAGCAATATGTTTTATTGAGATAACACAGCCATTTAACAGAGTTCAATCGTAAATAAGACAGTGATTTAACAAGGGTCGATGGCAAGGTTCACTCAGTTACTTACTGTGTGGAGGACAGGGTCAAATGAAAGTGTCAAGGAGACCCTCCAGTTGAGTCACAAGGTTCAGAATGGACCCTCTTGCTTTCCAAACCCCTTCTCAGAGGAGTCTGGGTGCGGCTGGATCCAATCTTAGTCCCAGACTTGGTCAATGGTTAACATCTAAAGGATTATGTGCACAATCAATCAGAGATGCAGCTTAGCAAAGTTTCACAAAGTTTTGCAAAGTCAGTATGTTATTAGCCACTTACCGAGGATCTGTCACAGGTAAGGAATCTCTCAACCTCGAGGAGTAACCTTGAGAGGCGTCCCTGCTCAAGAGGAGGTTCTGCAGTGCAGCCCGCTGCCATGCAGGAGAGCTCAAGGGGCTCTGGGCTGCCCCCTCTTTATGGGGGGGGGAGGGGAAGATGACTGACTCATAGTCGTATTTGCATACTAGACGGATTTTAGTTGGCGCATGTTCAATTAGCCCCTGCTCATGTGCTGTTTATGGAGAGGTCAGATTGGGTGGGAGGGAAGAGCATATCGGCGGGGGGGAAGGAGCACACCATCACATTCATGAACTCTAAATTGCATTTATTTTAAATATGCAACATAAAATAGGAATAAAAAACAATTAAAGGTTTTCTTATATTATCTGGCAGATCACTTTCAATCATAAATCAGCATGTGATATTAATTCACATGACAATTCCATAACAACGTAGGTAATCCAATGAATTCAAGTTGACCTTATTTGTGAAGGTGTAAGAATCTGAAATAAACTCACTCAGTCCAAGTTCCCCTTTTTAACTGTGTAATCCTACCATTTTAACTTTGCTGGCCTCTAAGCTCATACAACTTCAAAAATTTCTTAAATGGTTACTTCATTTAAAGCATTATATTTAATGTGTTAAAAACATTAAATTGTATTCTGTATCAAAGCTGGCTGTATTTGGAACCTTAATAAATGGCATCCTTTCATGTGGAGAGAAAGGAAGAAGGAAAGAGAGCTCTAAATTGTAAGCTAATGGAGTGTAAAATTTTCATTATCTAAATCTGTTTGAGTGATAAGAGCCTGATCATCATCAGGAGTCCCTAGTTTTTGTATTATTCTGCAACTTCACATAGATCAAATCATATACAATGCATTCTAAAAGATGACTTAAGAATGGGCTTTCATTTATGCAGGCCTGAAACATATGACAGTGCTTTCTCTAAATAAGATTGCTTCAGCATACTGGATATCAGCATTATTCTTTCCCTAAATACACAAAGGTACAGGTAAGGACAAATAGTAAACTTTTTTTTTTTCATTTTAAATCAATAGAATAAAAACATGTCCTTGGAAAATTAGAACAAAATTTAGCGATAAATGCATTATAAATGAAATATGAGTAATTCTATAACACTTTTATTCAATATCTGAAAGTATTACTCTTTCTCCTTTCATCAAATATTTGCTTTCTTTTCTTAACACGATCAGTCCAGTCATTAAATTTTTTGTTTGTTTTATAACCAAGAACTCAGATTATTTCAGAAGAAGCAACAACTAATGAGGCTTCATTAACTAGGTTAAGCAATCAACTTGCATCAGATGCTTGAAAGACTGCAAAATAACATTAAAAAAAAAAGTTTGAGTTTTTCCTCCCAACACTGCTGAACCTCATCATTAGCTAACCGTAGATAACCAGTAAATGTCTTGCTTATACTATAATCTAAATTGACTGAACACACTTTAAATTGAGACCAAAATTTAAACACGTTCATTTATAAGATTAGACTTAAGAGTCCGGCAAGATGGTCATGCTCCCTCCCCTGAACAGCCACATGAAAGCTGCTGCACTGTAGGTTTCAGGGCTCTAATTCTGCAAGCTCATTGTCCCCTTATGGGAACTCTTATCAGGGACAAGGTGGTGGAAAAATATGAGAATTAAGCTAAAGATTCATGTGTTCCTGGTGCTCTTGTCAAGTAGAATTTGATGGCAATAACACATGCAGGTAAGAGGTCTGTTGAAATGGCTGCTTTGTCAAGTAGAGACCTACAGTGCTTTGTCACGAATATAGTTCTGTTCAATATTTTCACAAATTACTTGTATAACATAATAAGGAATATGAATATTCAATTTCCAGACAATTCAGAGCTTTGGACAACAAGCATGCTCTAGGACAAAAACAGAAATTAAAATTACCTTGACAAATTGCAGAACAAGCCCAGAAAGACAGAATGTTATTTATTAGAGATATACACATTTAAGCAGAAATGATCCAAATGCATTGCTATACCTAGTGCAGGAATAATCAAATGCACAGATACAGGATGGGGAGCAACTTGTTTGCCTTCTTTTCTCAGTGATTTCTGAACATTATACAGAGATGTATGAAGAGGAACATAACCATGAAGACAGGTAAGGCCATCACTTAACTCTGGCCGTGACTGGAAAGAACCAATGGAGTATTAGTCCCAGTTTTGGGGACTGCCTTCTAAAAGAGAATGAATAAAAGGGAAGAGGTTAGAGAAAAGTAATAGGAAGGAACAAAGCTTTCACCTACAGGTCCTGTGATGAAAAACTGGGCTGGCTTAGCCTCTCAGCAGAAGACTGAGAGGAGATCAAATAGTTTTCAAACATGCAGTAGGCTGTTACAAGGAGGAAAGGAATACTATCTTTTCCTATGATCAGGATTAATGAAACAAACACTAATGGACTTCATTTGCAATGGAAAAGATTTGGAACGTGAGAAAAAGTACCAAAGCAAGGATGTTGAAGTCAGTTTCTAAGAAGAGATTAGATAAACCTGTGATACAGCTGACAGATGTATAATTAATCTGCCCTTAGACAGGAAATGGATTATATTGCATCTTTGAGCTCTGTGGTTCTGATTTGGGGTGAAACTGGGAAATTGTTCTCATCTCATAAAGAAATATTGCGAGTAGCTTATTACTTTAAAACTACTGTAGAGTTGTACAGAGCTGACCCAATTAAAATCTTCTGGTAATCTTTCATTGTTAAAAGTATTTGTGAAACCACAGCCTAACTGTAAAGAAGCAAGCATTAATTTAAACCTAGTTTAAACATAGTTACTAGCTAGCTCCTCACAAGTACACTGGAATGATGGCAACAACTATTGCAATATAGTTGGATAAAAGTGACAGAGGATTGCCATCGTTGGCTTGAAGACGACCTATCAGTCACAACTCACTAAGCCCTGCTGTTGTTAGATTTTAGTCAACAGTATAGGAGTATAGGTCTGGAGCTCAAGTTGATTTCACACTTTTTTTTTTTTTTTTTTAATTTGGAAGGTTGTATCCATGCTCTGATTAAAATGAAATGTTTGCAAACTCAAAGATCAGGTCACTTGAAGTTCCATTTTCATCTTACTATACTAAGTTTTATTTTAAGTATATGATGACATTTCTAAACTAAGAAGTTCCATAAATAGCTTTGAAAGCAGATTTTTCCAAGCAAGGAAAGTATATTGAAAACATTATGCATGCATTAGTTCAAAAATATTAGATTAAGTTCTGAAAAATCTAATACTGTTTTTTCTGTTACAATTTTCTCTACTGACACATTGCACTGCTAGAATACATTTTACTAATTGGAATTAATGACTTAAGTAGGATTCAGTTTTATGAAGTATTAAAAATTTATGCAGTTTTCAACGATTTATTTCTTGCATAAAAATCTTTTTGTCCTATTTACAGCTAAACATGAAAAGATTTGAGAAGTTAGAACCACTTACAAGCTGAGGAAGAACTCAAGTAAAGTGAATGAACATAAAAAAACCACAATGCATTTGAAAGCTCTACCAAATTACAGAATGAGATTCTTACCTTTCAGTATTACTAAGTAATTATTACTATTGAAAAAGTAAATTCTATTTTAATGGAAATAATAAAGAAAATTCTTGGGGTCCCAGTCTTTCAGGTGATTCAAAATCACTATGGCAATGTTAAATGATGATGATGACCATCAGATTACGCTACAGCTACAGCCTTGATAATGTCTCAATGTCTTATTTGCTTGCAAAGTTTATTTCACAAACAATATCACCATCACTTTACAGATTTGTCAACAAAGCAGCTAGATAAGAATAGACAGGAATGATCATGAAACCAAAAGGACGGCTGCGGAATACCAACTAATTATCAAGATAAAAGACTTGATGTCACATTTATACTTTTCGGTAAACTTTCAAGTCAACAAAACATTGGTATAACCCTTGGGCAAGACAGGACATTTTGATAATTTAATTGTTTGGAGACCTAATGAATATGTGATTTCCTATTCTGAACCAGTAACACATTTCAATGGGGCCTGAAAAGATGTGCTAATTACCAGAGAAATCAAAACAATTTAAGTTAATTTAAAATTATTTTTATAAGAGCAGTATTAATACGAAAATATTTATGACATAAAACTGTAGACATATAAACTGCTCTTTGAATCTTTGAACAGTTGGAATTTTCAGGACCATTAAAGGCCATTTAATCGACATTAAAGAGAAGTATGCTTTTCTCTGACACAGAATTGACAAACATTTTATTTTCTCAAGAAAATAAAGTTTTTTTTCTTCAATTAAAACTTTTACAGAATATATTCTAGCATTTTTTAATAATGTTGTATGTCCAGTGTTAAAAATGATTGTTACTGATGGCTTTTCCAAAAGTAGCAATCCTACTCATTTCTTCCCGATTCCATTTTCCCTTCCCCTCCTACGCTCATGCTGCCTAGTATTGCCTCCTCCTTTTTTCTGGCATTAGTCTGACCCCTCTGAGATGTGATTCAGAACAGTGGTGTGGGCAGAAAATCATTCACTTTTTTTTTTTTGCCTGTTGTATTCTTTCAGTTTAGTAGGCTGAATTAACTCATGAAGTGGTCAGATGAGTGCTAGAAATGGTGCAATAGAGCTAGAAGTAATGTGCAGCTGAGAATGCAAAAGGAAGAAAGGGAATAGGACTGGTATTTCCATGTTGAGAGTAGTGAGCTGTTATATCATCTGAGCTTTGTTATCTCTCTCCAACCATGGAATAATATATACATACATACATACATGTACAGAGGTTGGTTTTATAGTTCACATTAATGGAAATCACGCAAATGGAAAATGATACATTGAAATCAAGAAAAAAGGTATTGTTATGACTATTAATTTGTGTTGTTTTTAGAGGTACCTAATCTCCAACTGCTGCCATTGATCAAGAGAATGAGAGAACAACAGAGCTTTTAAAAATATTTAAGCCTTTTCAAGAGGCATTTTCTTTGCTAAGTGAGAAGCATTTCTTTTATTCTTACCTATTTTGAAAGCTCGTCTGATACACCACCAAGAATGCTCCCACCTCCTCAGCAGGAAAGAATCACCTTATGCTAATCTGAAAGTCACCCCTTTCCTAACAAAAAACGTAGCCCCTCCGTTGCTCCCATTTTAGTACAATTCTACACAATGAGCTAGGAAATAGACAGATCAGCACAACTCCAGTTTGCTTTGCAAAACCTGGGAGTTTTGCAAATACTGGTCACGAATATTAAAAATAATAAATGACAAAGGTAGTAAGAGAACAGGGAAGCAAAATTTAAGATAGCTGTCAAGATGCAAACTGAAAAGAGATTGTTTCTTGTTCTGACTGGAAAGCTGAACATATTCCTGTGAGTCAGTAACACTGGCAGTTGTTCTACCATATTCATAATTTGGTAAACTTACTACTTTCTAGGCTATAGTCTTCCTAATACATCAGAAATTATGCAGTTACAATTTATCCTGCACATGTCACTTTTTCTTTATAATTTCTATCCCTGGGTGTCAGTCATCCAGTAACTTAATTGTACAGACACTGCCAATTTTCCTTAACCCTCATGTATACTGGTTAAAGGTAGGGAGATCAGGTTGTTTCCTCACTGTCACAGAAATTAACAGACCTATCTGATTTTCCACCTTTTTAAAGGAGAAAATAAAATTTCATAATAAACTCTCTATCCTAACTTATCAAGAATGTTTGATCATAGCGTGATTTTTTGTTGCTTTTAAATTTGACAGAACTTCAAAATATTAAAATGTGATAGCAGTCACTACTGCATCAATTCCCCTTTTGCAGCAGTGCTTTTGTTAGGTACCTCAGGGATCAATACTTGCAGAAAAGGTAGGAGCCATCTGTTGATCCCAGAGCCCCTGCTGACATTCATGTTAACTCACTGCTTCATTCCTTTGTAAATGCCCAGAAGTGAGCTTTCAGCAAGTACAGATAGTTGTCCTATATATTAATTGTGCATAATACTCCATCTATATGACCAGATACCAAATCTTTTGAGTTGGTATTTGGTATTTGGAGTCATTTTACATCTTTATCAATCACTATTTTGCTCATGCACAGATACAGGTTTAAGTAAGATACAGGTTTAAGATACAAGTTTAAATCCTCTTAAATTTATTGGGAGTCCCATGTTTAAAGACATACTCACAATTCTCTTGGACTGCATGGCCCACCAACAGTGTTTTTAAGTGTATCTTAGCTGTTAGTATGTCATGTGAACCCACTTAAGATCCTGAAGAAACTGTACTACCAAATTTACCATTTATGTGTATTATTAATCAAATATAAATATGCATCCCAAACGATCCCATGTCATTTATATGCCTTTTTACAAGATACCTTGTGCTCCTAGAGAGAAATGGCTATTCCAATATTCTTCTTGGTCCTGCTTATTTTGCTTCCTACTTAAGAGCAACCTCCTCAAGGGACCCAATGGAGGAGTATGAGGTTAATCTCTCCCCCTACTCCTTTTTAAGCTCACATTTGTATTTATGCAATTGTAAGCATTCTTCACCATAAATCAAGGCTGAAATTGTTGCTTGTGAAAATTAGATTGTACACTTGACAGCTTTAGAGCCAACAAGTCACCAGCAATAGAAAAGATGACCATGGAGAAGCCCAATCTCTACATTTGACTGCATTTTTTAATATTAATTTCATCCCACTTCATTGGTGCATACATTAGGAACATGAATATATTCTCTGCAAGAGGGGATGATAGCACAGATTAGATTTAGCATATTGTGCATACAGCTGAGTCACAGTTAGAGTTCGACTTTTTCCAGATAGCTGCTTAACATAGATATTATGTGAACGGCATATCTATTTTCCCATATCTGAATCAATTCATTAGCCTACCTGCTGTCTATCTAAATTTTTTTTTTATGCCACAGTGAGACTGATTGTACACATTCCCTATGAGTATTATAGTTATTCGCTTTAAGAAGATGCATGACAATTTCCAGGAATGGCTATGTGTTCTTCTACTATCTAGCTATCAAATCAGTAAAACAGAATTAATTTACATAGACTATTCTTTTTGTCTGTTTTACATGTTCTTAACTTTAAAACTGCAATGTGTCATCTAAAAGTCTACTTGGAAGGAAAGAAAGGTTAACAGGATTCTGTTAACATTTCTTTTTTTAAGAAACATTCCATCAACAACTAAACATTTAGCTTCTATCAACTAATTCTGAATTGTTTTGTCAATTCCCTGTGCTACAGTATTTCCCTACACACACTCACAATAATAGCTGCAGTCATTCAGATATTAAAACAGTTACTGTTGGTAAATGTTGACTTTCAAAAATGTAACCAATAAAATTTGTCATTACACTAAAAGACATTTTTTTTTCCTCCGATGAGCAACATTTTTATTTGACTCTTTGTTACTTTTACTTATTAATCTTTTACAAGGTATGACAGCAAAATTCTTGTTCTGTGCTCCTGTGTGCTTGGTTCTGTTGATACAAAAATAGCAATAAAAACTATATAATTTGAAATGTCACTGTGAAAAGAAATATATTTGGAAGAGGTTGAAAAATTTCCCCCGAAAGATGGCGTCTAAAGACCAAGATGAGCCCTCAAGTATCTGTTCACAGAAAACTAAAAATTATTTGTAATCATACTGAAATAGTGTGAAATTAAGTATATCAGAAATACAGATCTGTCTAGATGAGGCGTATAGGAGTTACAGTGACAAGAGCACCATTACAATTTCATTGTATAAAATAACTTTTTCCTGAGAGAAAAAAAGCCTGCTTTTAACTAGTCTTATTTATGTAGGTTTGCATAAAAGTACACATTCATATAAAGCTTTTCACTTCTGTCAATTATTATTCCTTCATCTTTAAATGCAGATTTTTTTGTCTTCTACATAGATGATGTCTCCTGACGTTTTCTCCTCTTGGAGAGGTATTAGCTCTTAATTATCATCTGTGATAAAAGTAGCTATCAGAAGTACACATATGCGCTAAGCAATACATTCTGAAATACTAAGTTTCTATGATCACATAGTCTTTTACCCTCATTTCTTTCACCCTTACAAATGGTTCTGTGACTGTCCTGCAGCTACTTTTGGTTCTTCAGTGTTAATTATCTCTTCAGTCTCTCTTGCTCTATTATGGAGAGTTCCTGTTCAGGACATAAGCAAGATTGAGTAACTCCAGGGATTATAGAAAAAATGAACCTGATATGACAGATATGGACTTATCCAGATATTCTTTAAAAAAACACTTTTGGGAAATGTGTTCACAATAGAGTGACATTCAGGCTATCAAAACATCAACTGAAAAGACAGTGAATGGAATATCCAATAACTTCTTTCAATAACAAAAGTAATAAAGAAAGATATTGTTGACAGGAAGCCATTTTAGAAAGTAAGGCTGTCCTTTGCAAGCTGAGTGTTATATTTATGTATTTCAATCTTCATTGACTACAGTTTCCTGCCACTAAATAACTGAACTTAATTTCTCAATGTCAAACCACTCTGCTGATCGCCACATCCCATGCCAGCTTTCAAAGCAGACTATTTGTTTTGCAGATAGTGTGTTCAATATTTTATCAGAAGGGCAAAATATAAAATAGTTTTCTTTCTTGCCAAGTAAAAGGTAATTACAATAAAAGTAACTATTGTTCTGTTTATTCAACATCCAGGAAATTTCTTCAACATTATGGGAAATTACTTCTTTAAAATTCTTGCCCTGTTTCTCTCACATACTTTAGGTGGGACCCTGTAAAACCAATATTGCTCTTCACCTCTCAGTCTCTTTTGGCTAGTAACCACTACTCCAAGAAATCTGTGTCCCCCTATTAATTTTTAAGCATAGGTATGCTAAAGTTCACATGTAATGGTTGTTCTAATGTGATAAAGTCTCTACGAACTACTCTGAGGTCCACACACCCAGACTAATGTTCAAAGAGATAACAGTTTTGGCTCCTCTACCTTCCCCAAACAGGTCTAATAAAGTAACTCCACGATACAAGATCTTAGCTAGCAAGCAATAAAATCTTGAAGACTCTAGGACAGAGGAATAAAAGCTTTTAAGCCACTTATATTGACTACTGGCTTGT
This sequence comes from Apteryx rowi, assembly GCF_003343035.1. NCBI lineage: Eukaryota > Metazoa > Chordata > Aves > Apterygiformes > Apterygidae > Apteryx > Apteryx rowi. Next base: position 90,154 of record NW_020451142.1, read on the forward strand.
TATATTTCTCCTTATGTATCAAGTCCACCACCTAAGAGCTAAAAATCACTGAATTAGCACTATCAGAATTTTATGATGTGAGATAGGACATGAAATCCTCGCCTCACAGTCACTCAGATTTTCCATTTGTTCTCCTGCAGATTTTCACTAGAGGTTCCTATAATTTATTTTAATTAACAATCATTTCATTATAAGGTCGTGAGATTTGGGGGGCCTATTGAAATGTAAAAAATATTTAAAAGAAGTTTTCGTTCATAAAGACATTCAGCTTGGGGGACTGCATTTGAACCCAAATTGTATTCAGTAATTGTAGCAAATTCCCTCCAAGCTTTACACCTGAAGCAGATGGAAGCAGATTGCATGAGGAGATCAACCCTTTCAAATTACAATAGTTTATGATGCTCATCTGCATTTTAATCAGATATAAAGGATTTATTCCTGAAATACATCAAGGAAGACTATTTTCACCTCCTGGAAATGCATCAGGGAGTTTATAGCCAATCAAGCAAAATATGTTGCACATTTTCACTTTGTATATCTTTCTCTCTAGAGTATGCAATATTAAATGGATATAGGTGTCAGTGATTTTATTAGCAACTATATATAATCCTATTGGAATAGGTACTAGAAAGCAATTTTTCATGCCAAATCCACTTTATTATGGATTTAATTCCTGGGCTCAACAAAAAGATGAATTTGTGATCTCATCACATAATGTTATTTTATTCAAAATGCGGTGCAATACAATACCAGCAGATAAATAATGTGTAGTCAGAGACTAGGAAAACTGCATGATTTGAGGGTATAGAGAATGTAAACATGTACTGTCATATTTTTTCTTGTGATCAAAGAGGGCATGAATTGGAATTTAGTTTTGTCATGCACGAAGATGGAATAGCAAAATTCACCACCTGAAAAGTATGTCTCATGCTCCTGACAAATAAATACAAGGCCAATATTGCCAAAATATTGCCAAACTGATCATTATCTCAGTAAAATTGTTCTCATAATTGAATTACAGTCACCATTTTTTTTCTATTCATAGACTAATGGTAATTCAAGAATAAAAGAAATTCAATGGCCTAGAAACCATTGCATGACAGCTAATTGCTAACAGTGATTTTATGAGTCAACTATTGGAGGAAACAAATTTAACTAAAAAATATTAAGAAACTATTTGCAAACCACATAAACTGAAGAATGAGCTGTTATTAATGGGCAGCAGAGGTTTTGCAGAAGGAGTGCAGAATAGAAACGTCTCCATCACATCGTAAATTTATACCTGTCTTACTACAGGCATCAATGCTGCTGATGATTATTATTAGTAACACTAAATAAATGCTTGGGTCTTGAGTAGTACTTACCGTTTCTTCATATAGCAAATTATTTTTCAAGTTTTGAGTTGTTCTGACTTTATCTGGAGCATAATGGTCATCACGGCACAAGAGCCTTACTAGCTTGTAGGCTGAGTTTTGACAAGGCTATTAATATGTGCTTCAAATAGATACAACAGAGTAGTGCAACTAATAATTGAGAGTATCAGGAAGTAAAAACACAGCCTCATAAAATTAGATCTGTTCTTTCAATTTTTTAAAGTTTGGTAAAGTAGAGGTGACACATTTTTTCTCCAGGGACTACCAAGGCCAATTTCTTGATTTGCACACTAGTATTAGTGCACAATTAGTACTTTTGTTGTTCCAGATTTGAGTCTTTCATTATTATGATTTTTACTGTGCTTATGAGACAGAGTGCTGTTGGGTCATGTTTCCTCACTATCCAGGATAAGTATAAACCTTGTTTCCACAAAGCATATTACAGTTTGACAAACAACAATATATTATTTTTTCATACTGATACCTAATATGGACTGAGTGAATATATTAGTTGCATAGTAATTAATTTCTGTTCCATTGAATTATCCAAGTTTTGTCCTTGATTGTTATTAGATATCAATTAGATATCAAACCACCAGTAGAAACTCTTAAGATTCTTGTTAAGACAACAGTAATAGAAGATCCACTTAGCATCTTTTTTCAGTTAAATGCACTATATCTGCTTAGAACAGATGCACCCTATTTCCAGAGTCACTTATTCTCCAGATCTGTATGTTTTCATAATGATGACTATCCTTTCTTATATTAACCTATTGTATAAACATAATGGCAGGATACTGCTATTTTGGAAAAGGGAACACATGAATGACACTTTCACAGCTTTAAGTCATGACACGAGAGAGATTACTTTCTTGGGAAAAAGCAAAGTTTTCAACACTGATTTTACCAGTGTTATGAATTGAAATTGGATTTTTCTGTGTCAATAAGGAAGAGAATTGGCAGGAGAAATTTAGTCAGATATGGTACGAGGCTATGGCTGGAAGAGAAGTTAACAGGAAAGTAAAAAGAGTAAAACATATCTCCGATATCACTGTGTACTAAAGGAAAAAGTCATTCAAGCAAGATTTTATTATTAATGCCATAGCAAAGTCAATCTAAAGAAAAATAGCAGATGGAGAGTGTGTATAACTTTGACAGTGCATTTCAGAAAAAAATACATTTGTTTCAGAATAATCTGATAAAATCCTACGTAAATAACAGCTGACAGTTCAGAAAATGTATTTTAAAAACATTTCCTACTTGATGAGTCACTCAACATTTTCACAAAATCAAGGGAGCAGTTTCTATCAGGAGGATTTGGGGATTCTGTACAAAGATGAGGAATGTTTGAAGTGTTTTCAAACACACACACAGACACACAATAGAGAGAAGTCTTCTTAAAATAAATAATACTCTTTGTAAAAATACTTTATATGGCTAGCCCTGAAAATCCCTTTCTCTGATCAGAAACAAAAATGGTGATTTTTAAATTATTTATGAACTTTCTCCTTGAGGCAGTATCTGACCTGCAAACATGTAAAGGATGAAAAGTGACTTCCTCAGTGATAAAAGAAATGTTGATATATGTGGCATTAATTTAATTCTTCTTTATTTTTTTTAATGCTCTAAGTATTTTACATAATATATTAAGTGTAAAAGACTGATTACATAGATATTCTTTCCCTAATCCATCTAATGCAAAATCTGTACTTGATGCCTGGTTTTACTGACATTCACTTCACAGAAGACATCCAGCATCACCTAAATGACCAAGCCTTGACATGACAGCTTTGTCAGACTTATGCTTATTTTACTCTTTGCATTTCACTTGATTATTTGCATGAAGGCTGTCCAATCTTTGCTCTCTGCTTAAAAGACAAAAGAATACATCAAAGAAGAGCTACACTCACCTTATTTGTAAATCCACAGATGAAGCAGGTTTCTTAGAGCTGTATAAAGGCACCCCACCTTTCATTTGCTTTCCTGTCACATCTAACACATTTGAAAACTTGAATTCTTGTTTTAATGATCCCAAGTCATAAAGAGAAAATCTGTTTGAAATTCAGCTTTTCCATTTCCTTTCTGTAGTTTGTTTTTATTGGTAACTTAAAAACTACCACAAACACAAATTAAACAAAGTAATAAGTTTTAAAACAGATTCCAAAGAACTCCTCCCCACACATACATCAAGTGGTTTAATATGTAATATTAATAATAATATCCACTAAATACAGAGGTTTCCATTTTCTCAAAGTGATTTCCTTCTATGTTTAAAATTGCACTTACCTTTTAACCTTGATGAATCTAACAGTTGTCAGAAGGGCTGGATTCCTGTGTCAAGGCTGCACAATGAAACACATGCTACAGCTGCTTCGCTAAATAAAGTCTGCAGAGAAAAATGAAATCCATATGAATTGTCAGCATACTTTTTTCCCCTCTTTTTACCGAGCAGTTCACCTTTAGTACATCATTTTATTGTGTACAAAATAGGTAAATCTGGTCAAGTAAACAGTCTCTTTCTTAGTGCTACTAAAAGATGATCCACACATTATAAGTAATTCATGTGGAGAAAAACATTTAAGAGAATAAATGGGAAACATATTCTGGAGGCAAGACTGCAGAATTTATATCCCTTAAATATGGTGATTATCCTGGGAGAATTCATATGCTTCATTGTTTCAGTGGAGCAGTGACATTTTGATATGCATATAAAGATTAAAGTTGCAAAAGTGCAAGACAAAATTTTAATTATCCTTTTCCAAAACTAGAAGAGAGTAGAACAAACCATGGCTGCATACTATTTTTTGCTTCTCATATATATGATGAAGTATTTTAGCGGTCTATCCAACAGACACGTGCACACAGTCAATTGAGAGCCATAAAGCTGACTTGCAGTCATCAATTCTTTTTCGGCTAAGAAAAATACTGGTGTTGTTAAAAGTGGGAGACATCATGTAACTGTACTGTTTCCTTCAAGTCTAAGAAAAACAGAACAAAGCTTTCTAGGGAACAAAGCTTTCTAATAAAGTTAAAGCAGTGGTTCTGAATACTCACCTACCTCAAATCTTCTGTAAAAGCCTTTTACATGCAAAATGGTATTTTTTTTCAAAATGGTAAAGAAGTATTATTACCCATGTAAGTTGTTTATATCTTTTTTAGCAAACCGTAAATTGTTTATATCTTTCTTAGCAAATTGATTTTTTTTGTTGTTTTTTTTTCTACAACATAAAAATAAAGTATTGTTTGGGGAGAAAAATACTTCTGCTTTATAGCAAAGAAGGACTTGGATGTTAAGGAATCAAGAGGTTACAGAGTAAGATGTTATTACTTTTCATCTATAAGTAGTTGTCTTTCCACTATGACATGGTGCCTGAAGCAAAAATATATCATGTGAGCATACTGTTATAGATACCGTTATATAGATCCCATGATGCACCACAGTCTTCCCTATAATAAAACTGTTTGGTATGCTGTAGAGTTTGAAAACTATCTTGGAAATAAGGTTTCAGAGGAAAAATGGGATCATAAGGCTTTAAGATGTCATCCATGAGATGACAGCCATTTACTCAGAAATGTATTTATTTTCTATCAGCTCAAATCAAGCAAAAACTTTCAGCAAGCTGAAATATTACAACCCAGGCTGATCCCAGATGATAGGATACATCTTATTTTCATTTTCCTATTGGGAACTCTTTATGATGTAATAGATAAATTTTCAATAGTTAGAAAAACAGATGTGCAAATACATATCAAAATAATTTTTAAAAAGTAGAAATGCTTAAGGAAAAATCCCTTTAAATTATTTTTAGAAGTACTTTTATGAGCCACAAACTTACTAGCTAATCAGCAAAACCAAATCCAATGAGGAGATGATATAACAAAATTTACTGAATTTTGAATGTTCCAAACTGGGGTAGGTATCTTTACTAGACAAAAAACATCAGGCCTTTTATTTCTTCTGTGGCATGAGTTATAGAAGTTCTTCATCCTGACCTGCTTAGTAAACGTCTTTTGAATAGCACTTTGCTATTAGCATCTCACAGAGGAGGTTAGATTTCTTCCGCAGAAGTCACTCACTAAGAACACTCAGGATCATTCATCAGTTAGTAAACAACTCTGGAACCAACTGTCGTAGGTGGCATGTGACAGTCACAGACATTAGAAGTCTCTACAGGTTTCTTGCCAAAGTATACAGCACAGGTAAAGCTCACTAGGTAATATGATAAACACAACGTTTTATTAGCAAACCAATGTTTTTCTGGTCAAAGTACAAGACAAATAGAATTAGTGAAAGAGAAAATAATATGGCCAATCACAAGAGACTATACATGTACCAGTGTTGAGCCAAATTTAGCCATAAATAAAAATACCCCCTTTAAAAAAAAAAAAAAAGTTTATTTAAGTTCAAGATTTATGAATGCAATAAACCATGAATTCTGTCCAGGCTAAAGTTACATTAAAATCAGAACTTGTCATGTTCTTAGATCTTTCTCTCTCTCTCTGTATGTATGTATGTATATATAAAAAACAGTAACAGGCCAAGTTAGGTAAATTGTCTATGTGCCACTTTCACTTCTCAAACTCTGAGGAAAATAAACAGCTCTATGCAGTTTGGAATAGAGTATGAATCTCCCACTGACAGGATTTACACACTGTCTTTTTGAGACTCTTACCAAAAAAAGGTATTAGAAGTTTGCATCACACACAGCATTTATAATATATACAAAACAGAAAAAAAAGGCTCAGAATAATATCTTGAAAGAACTCAGAAATTTTACCTGACAGACAGTCTCAACCACTGTGCAAATTACCCTACCACTTTCCTGTTTCTTAGCAGCTGGATATTGTGAGGAAAGGATGAGCATACATAAAGTCAGATACTATGTTGAAGAAAAGTCTGGGAATAACTTTGCCCTCCTGCATATGCTGATTGGGATTGTTTCACTGAGTCTCAGGAAAGCAAATGTAAGCAAACTGGAATGCAAAAAACCTGAAGGCATGAAGCACAGCCTCTGATCAACTGAATTTATGAGAAAGCTTTCTTGCTACAGTAGTATCACAGCTAGAATTGTGCTATTTACCATTCAGTGAGGGACTGCAAACGCATGTAGATCTTGACCCAACAAGAAGGTGCACCACAGGTGCAAAAAGAAATTAGCCGGAACGGAAGCATCTAAACTGCCTCTGAACAACAGCTGGCGGGACAAAGTAGGGTGTACAGGAACGGGTTTATTCTGCCATAGAGAAACATGCACATTTAGGGAAGCACGTGATTCAGCACCTACTAGTCTGTGTGCTCTTTTAAGAGATATATAACACCAGTAAATTAACCAGCACTGCAGGGTAGATAGTGTTAATAATGCTGTTCTTTCTCAGTTTAGTAACATCTGCCTTTCAGTATAAAATTCAAAAAGATCCAGTTATCCAATATTCAATGATCACCTAAGAACGAGGTATTTGTTAATCTTCAGTTGGTTTTTGGGAATGAACAAGCAAGTCACAGAAGAACAGGGACGGCTCTCAGTAATGTGTGCGCGTTACAAGAGTTTCTGCTGTTGTTGTTGCTATCACTGAACCGCTGCTCATCTGGAGACCACTATCCAGGATTGCCAACCACCTGGTTCAGAAATATACAGGCATATGGCACCATTATTAATACTGACCCCAAAGCTACTGCCGTAAACATGTTCCAAGTTTGAAAAGCCATTTGGTAAATATTCACTTAACAAATGTAAATAAATGTGTTCTATTATAAATTCTATTCTATAAATACACATGCTTTCATTGTCAAAGCAGAACTTTTCGAATGCCAAAAGTTCACCATAGTTTTAGGAATTAAGCATGTTCTATCTATGACTTTCAATGTTACTCCATTGTAAAAGTGAATATATAATGTAAAATGTAAAAGTGAATATATAACAATTTTATAAATAAATCTGATCAGCACTCACATACAAAATATGACTAACTTCTAAATTTGCATAGTCAATTTGCAAATACTGACAAAACTCTTAACTTGGTTTTAAACAACAAGCCAAAATTAAAATGAAAACATGCTCAGCAACAAAATGGTAGAGATCATAAACCTGAAAGACTGATCAGAAAAGAAAAGCACCAAACCTAATATGTGACAGTAAACTTCAAAAGTGGCAATAATGATTTTTTAGGGAAATTAACATAAAAAGGTTGGCATGAAAAAATACCCTTACATCATCAAACATTTCACTCCTTTTAGGGCTCCAGCTACCCTCCTCATATTTGGTGTCTGCAGTACCCAACCTGGTCTTTGCAGCTCGGTATGTCAGCTCTCAGCTGCCTCTTACTCCCTCCAGTCACAAATTTTATTCCAGATTTTTCATTCAGTGCATGACTCAGTGTTTTAAAGATAAGAGTTCTCCCAAGCAAACAATTACATTAGAAATGTTTGTGACCTCTGAAAAGTCATATTTAATCATTTAAAACTATACATGAACATCATATGATACAGGTCTCCACACAAGGTAATCAAAAGCACCTAAGATAAGCTTTCACTGTAGTAACACAGAAAGGACAATACTTATCGTACCTAGGTACATACCTCAAAGGAATTCACTATCAAAATGAAAACAATTTTCAAAAACAAAATACTGTCAAGGAAGTCAAGTGTTGTTTTCTTGTGGAAAGCTTCATTACTAATTTTTGAATCACTATTATTATCATGTTGCAATCAAATCTATTTGCTGTTAAGAAAAAACACTATAATTAACATTCTCCAAATTGAAGTCTGGATCTCATAATGTTCTTATATGTTATAATGTAAGATACACTGTAAAAACTAAGCTCTGTTTTCAAGTGAATGAAATATGCCTTAGTGAGGTGTATACAATTACCTAGATACACAAGCCCAATTAGTTTGCAGCATATCTAGTGTTCTGCTCTTAAACAACACTTGTATTAGTCTTCTTGGGTTTTTTTAATTTCTTTAGTTAAAGAAGTAAAATATCAGATAATACATACAGGAAAAAAATATGCCTGTATTTGTTTTTATTCCTCCAGCCAGTAAATTATAAAAGAAAAAATAAAAACACTTCCTTTTGTATTTCTCCACATCAGCTCTGACAGCAAACTATATTCTTAGTGACAGATTCTAATGTATATTCTTGTTCTAAGAGATGGGGGGAAAAAAACAAAAATAATTCTGATGGAAAACACACTTGACAATTAGACAAGTTTAAGCAAGCAGATCTCCTTCCTGTTGCCCTACCAGCAACCTTAGTGTGCTGGGAGACTATGGAAGGCTGTAATGTGAGAGGGGGAGTCTCTTTCATTCTCCAGTGTAATAACAGAAGCCAAAAAATCCTGTTAAAAGGTTATTTTAAATGAATTTTCTGTGAGAGAAGAAAGCTGAAGGAGAATGAAAGTGTGATTAGCTGAAGAGCTGACTTCAGGGGCCCAAGCATGGAAAAGATACATTGCTAGCACTCTAGTTGTTAACCCTCATTTTAAATGGCATAAAGTGAAGATAAAAGCTTTGGGGAAACAAACCAAGAAACTATTGGAGTATTATATATACGTGCTAATATAAGAAGTTACTAGCTACCAGTAATTCCTGCTGCTAGAAAGGCAAACTCAGATTTTACCGATGCTGTTTTCAGCTGTTCTTTAATAATGTACTCAAGCTAGTTTAAGAACAATTATAGGTATAACTATCCATGAAGGGGGAAAAAAAGTGTAGCTGTAATTGGTCTGGCCAAGTGCAGATAAAGCACCAGTAAAGATCTTGTTCTACCTATAGTTTGGGGGACATTTCTTTTTTGATTAATTGATTTTGTCCAAATTGAATGAAGCATTTTTTTCCTCTCAAACTTCCCATGACGAAAGGATCCTAGTGTTTTCCAAAAGTGCAAATCCTATCAGAGTACTTCCAGGTTTAAGTTATAGCTCTGCAGCAGGAAGCACAGAAAGAACTGCCATGTTTCCTGCTGTATGGATTGGTGCCAGCCCAAGATGATGTAAAAGTAGGCACACCAAGCTGTAAGGTATAAATACCTGATGGGAGGGAATAAAGAAGATGGAGCCAGACTTTACTCAGCAGCAGCCAGTGGCAGGACAAGAAGCAATGGGCGCAAATTGAAACACAGAAAATTCCTTCTAAGCATGAGAAAAAAGCTTCTTCACTGTGAGGGTGGTCAGAGAGGTTGTGGAGTCTCCATCCTTGGTAATATTCAAAACCTGACAGGGCACAACCCTGAGCAACCTGCCCTAGGTGACCCTGCTTTGAGCAGGGGGGTTGGATGAGATGATCTCCAGACGTCCCTGCCAACCTCAACCCTTCTGTGATTCCAAGGCACGTGGTTCTGTGAGAGAGACCTAGATGCTATATTGCGTGAGTAAGTCCCTCCAGTGGTGGACACTAAATCCCAGGGGAGCAGGCACAGAATTACAGATTCAGGCCTACAGCCAGGGTCCTGAATGCTTCCAAGTCAACTGGATCCAGATTGCACAGCTGGAACAGCTTGTAAAGCTGGTACAGCTTTCCCACAAATTTTCTTCCAAGCAAGACCTCAGAAGCACTGGGTCTCTAGATGCACAGCAAGGCACCAGATGGTTGACGAAGAGTTCTGCCAAAATACTCTCCTGAACCCAATTACTCTCCAAAAGGTTTTAGAGAAATCCTTCAAAGATGAAGCCTTGCCAAATCAAACCTCATCCTAAACTACTGCATCGTAATTACCTTATTTTAGTTTAAACTTCAGCTACATATGCTAATGTGTGGTTTGGCAAATACGAACAGAGCAGGAATAAAGAAAGACCCCATTTTTTGTAAAACATAGCCAAATTGTCTCACGACAGCCAACTAGTTTTATAAGATATTAAAAAAAAAACCTCAAAACCCTTCTTCCAACCCCAGGCACTATCCAGTAATGAGTACTTCGGTGACATCTATCTTATGATTTACATCAATTAAATTATTTACTGGGTTTATACTTCCATGCTTTCTTTCAGAACCAAAACAAATATCCAGTATAGAGTTTTCCCAAATATATAAACCGGCAATTCTTTTTTTAAAAAGGAAAGTGTGCAAAGAGAAAACACTTTCTAAATTACTACCAAAAATAGAAATGTTTCATGTATGTTTATGTGAATGTGTGCATTCATATATAAGTAATATTATGTGCTTGTGCATATGAAATATGTGATCTTAGAGGCCAATTTGGGGGGAGCATTATTTTTCAGATTCGATAACAATGAAAATATCAAGAACCCCCAATCCTGGAATATACCTGTTTTGTGGTCAAACTGCACATAACTGAATAGCAGTGCAAAGTCCTATATTTTACTTTTGACTTTTTTCATTTTTTAGTCTATCCTGCTACTCTACTTCCTATTAACATAACTGCTTAATTTTACTTATGTCAGCAAAAGATAATGTACGCTAATAAGCCCATTATAAGCTCATTAACTTCAGGCCTCTAAGAAAAGATCTATATCAGTTATCTTTCATCATTCTTTTCTCCCCCATGCATTTTCTTTCTTGTTCTCATCCCCCAAGCCAAAGCTTGAAAGATCAGAGACAGCATCATAAGTACTTTACTCTTTCGCCACCCATCCACTAGTCCCTACCATCTTTTTTAGACACCTGCCTTCCCAAGTCAATTACAGCTCAGCTTTATCTTCTATTCTATGTTCATCCTGGAGATATCTTTCTCCTGTTTCATGAGAACTCCTCAGACACAATATTTACACACAATATTTAACTTTCTACTCCTAATTTACCCATGACTTCTCCATTGTGAAAGCTTTGTTGGTTTTGGCTATCCAGTTTCCCTTGTATTTTGAGCATCAGGCTCATTCTAAATGAGTTTCTCCTCTCTATTCCTGAGAGGTTATTTTCACCCTGCTCGCAAACAGAATTAGCGGCAAAAATCCTTCTCTATAAATCCTCTACGAATTATTTACAGCTCTTCCTATCACACCATAGCCCAATGAATCTTGCAGATAGGTATTCACATACCAAAACACTAAACTGTCTGGTTCTCATGTAGCTTACCTCAAACATGAAACTGTTCATGTGGTTCACAACACTGCGAGGATTACTTCAAGCCCTCTAAAATGCTCAGAAGAAAGCTACTGTAATTATGATACTTTTGCATGCCTAAACCACCTGTGCACCCCAAGAATACATGCCTTTTTTTCCCTTTTGTGATTAAGATAAAGTGGTTTAGAGTAGCAGTGACGTCTTATCTCACTCCATACTGAACTTCCTCTCATGGACTGAGGTGATTGAGTTCCTTTGTCAGTTCCCTACATTTCATGAACACTTAACCCATTCTGAGTGCTACACAGAGCTACATTATTTATTTGCTTGTGTCCTCTTTGTATCATATTACCTTTACATGCAAAGGCATGGTCCTTTAATTCAGCTAAGAGTTCAGTGTTATCTTTATTCCAAAGTATTTCTACATCACAAGCTCTCTAAATGATATACAATGTAAAACCTTCCTTAATGGGTCCCAGAGAGCAAGGTTGATATAAGGTATTCATTTATCAAAAGCCTTACTTCAGCAATCAACATGTTCATCTGAATTGATGATACTTTTTTTAGTTGAGGCTCTCAGGTACTCAAGACAGTCATTACAGATGCACTGCTGAATGACAGCTGTAGAAAGAAAGAAAAAGGTCACCCATTGTTAATTGGTTGTCCATGTCACATCAGCAGTGCTAACACATCTTACACCAAACTGATTGCTAGGCAGCAAAAGTGAAACATTTCTCTAGGTTTTGCACTCTGGACTAGCTATATTGGATCATGAGATTATACTGAAACTATGGTCTGTGAAGTTATATACTCATCTCCACAAGCACAAAGGCAGAGAGACAATGGCATGTGGGGAACCCCAAATAATACCCTGCCCCGGCTGCTCACAGGCCCCTCACAAGAGAGCGCTCAGCCCATCAAGGGCTCTTTTCCACAAGCACAGAAGAGCGCAGAGGCACAATAATGGAGGGGAACCCAAATGACCGGCTAAGAGAAGGGACACCCCACCCGGTTCCTGGGACACCATCAGCCCCACAGCCAAGGTGGGACAGCCAGCACAGTGAGGCAATGGGAGCAGCTCCTCAGAGCACCTTTTGGGCTGGGGGAAGGGGGGGGGTGTCACCACCTGGGGGTGCAGGACACATTGCAGGATGCTGTCTGGGGAAGAGCATTTTGGGACTGTACAAGATTTATGGATGTGGGATGCTTAGGGGAGGAACCAAAGGTGGAGAAAGGGAGGGATCTAAGTGATTTAGGGTGAAACAAACATGAGAAAAGAAAGGGATATGGTGATAAAAAGGGGCTGGACATGTGTAAATGAGGCTGGTCAGTAGGCTTGTCTGATCACGCCCTGCACCTAACCAGCACGGTCTGTCCTATTTTGCTTTTAAATTCCTTTTTAAGTATTTTCCTGGGTGAGGGACTCCCTCTCCTGTGCGCATGTGGAGGTCTGAGTGCCAGCAGCTGGCTGGGATCATGGGCAAGAGGACCCACGTGCCTGTGGTGCCACAGCTGGAGCGAGCGAGGGTTTGCGAGGGAGGCTGCGATCGCTAGTGGACATTAAGGCAGTTGTGCCAGCAAGTAGGTGAGGTGATCTGGGAGCCAGGGGTGCATGTGGGTCTCTAAGGGTGAGACCAGAGTGGAGTTGGCTACTGGAGGGACCAGGGAGTCCTAGCCAAATCCTGGAGAGACCATGGGCTCTGGGGGTCAACTGCGACCCATTTGTTAACATGTGTCTGAGGCATGTGTGCGTGTGTGAGTTTCTAAGGGTGAGGCACCTGGAAGAGCGGGGATCCAGGACCAGTTACTAAATGCACAGCGTGTCCAAGACCAGCTGCGGGAGGGCTCCAAAATGTGGGTATAGGGGGTGGGGGTGGGGAAAGACTGTATCAGCCGCTGGAGTGGGGCTGTGGGTCACAGAGACTCATCGTCTAGGTTCCAGCAACTGGGGAGACCAGAAATCCAGGGCCAACTACCAGACTGAGTGTCTAAGCCCAGCTGCTGGAGGTACCCGCATTGTACAAGGGTATACATAGATATGTGTGTGTGTGTGCACATATGTATCTATATGTGTATATATATGTGTGTGTGCACATATACACACACACACATATATATTTCCCACTAATAGACCTTCCTCCTGATCAGCTAGAGAGGGAAACAGGATGAGGCTGTTGGTGCTGTCTGTGTTTGAGTGCTCAGAGCAACTGTCTGTGTTGACCTATGTGGCCAGCCCTGTGTGTATGTGTGTGTGTATATACATATTTTTGTGTGTGTGTGTGTGTGCGCGCGCACGCTAAAAGTGTGCTTGTGTGGGTGCCTACATGTTCAGTCATGCTAGTGGTTGAACCTGGAGACATGCAGCTGCAGCACCCTCACCCCATGGGGCGACTGGATTCAACTTTCTTACCTAACATGGTCCTATAAAGAAAAGATGAAAATCAAGAAGGAAATAAAAATCACATGCATAGAAGATATATATATTTTTTCAGTTTGCATACGACAAGTCTTTTGAAACTTTTAAAATTAACCTTAAAAAAACAGATCAGAACCTTTGACTGAAAACTGAGGACTTCAGGATTAACAGGGTAACTAAATTAAAGAGACAATGAGATAGAGCTCAGTATAACTAGGTTAAAAAAAAAAAAAAAGTCATTACCTGCAACAATGAAGAACAGAATTTGATGATAAATAAGGTTCTTCCAGTGTGTTACTTTTCTAATATATGTATTGACTAACTTAACCTGTTTTGTAAGCATGTTCTCACTGGCATATTTTCACACTAGACAAAAACAAAACCTGTAATTTGTACGCAATTTTTATTTCTTCCTGGTATCTCCTTGATAGTAGATGGTAGAAGTGTCAGTAAGCTCTCACTGACAACCCTTCTTCCTTTACAAAGACAAATAACATTTCCAAAGCAACAAAGTTCTTTTTTTTTGCCCTAATAAACTCATCTTTGTCCCTGTGAGCAGTAGTGACTCCCAGCTCCCACTGCACTCAATAGCTTGTGAATTAGGTCCTGTTGAGCTCAGTGCTATATTTTCATATCTCACCACTTTGGTAGATTTTAACCACAGTTTGAAACATCAGGTAGATATAAGAAATATCCCTGTTCCAGGTATTTTAAAATGGATCAGGATCACCTAGCTTACAGTCAAATAAAGAAAAATACACAAGATCACAGAGCATACAAAGCAACACCTGCAGTGAGAAGCCTCAGAAGCAATTTCATTGAAGGATAAATTTAATTTCAGACTGTTTGAATGTTGAGCAAGATTTAGCTGATTTTATTATTTCCCACTATTCTCAGCAGTGTTCATTCACTAGTAATCTGAGTTACAATAGCATGAAGAACTGCAAAAGGAAAAGTTCTCTAATGACTTGGACTCTAGAGATTCCAATAATCAGTGTCTTAAAGTCTTTCAAGTCTATTGCAATTAACCTTAAAACAAAACAAGAAACTTCACATAAGACAATAAATAAATCATTAACTTTAGAAATCTGTCTTAAGCGAGAGAAGAGAACAATAATGCAATTTTAAAGGTCTAATTCTATTCCTGATTCATTATGTTCAATGGCTGCACTTAGTAGAATAAGTTTAATCCATGTGAGCTCTCAGATCAAGGTGAGGGTGTTAATAGGGACCTAGGGTAAAATTTGGGATCATATTTCCTAAGTTACTAAGGATTCTGGAAGAGTTTTAGAATTGGAGCATAGGATTCAAAAGCGTACTTAAGATACATTTCTTCAGTGAAATGAAAATAAAAATAAAAAACAAAAAAACAATCCTTTCCTCACCAAGCACTTGCTAAAAAAGGCACCCCCGCATTTTGGTAACATAGTTCAAGTTTTCTGTCCTAAATTATTTGTATTTGATACAGTAAACATTAAATATATCTGTTACAGTTCATTTGGATTAAGAATGAAATAGAGACAAAGTTAACAGCATAAGATTTAGATAGTCTGTCTCCTGGGTGTTTTGAATTTCAGATTTTCACTTTGATTCCAGTGTATTTGAGACTAATAGATGAATATGCCTAAGCCCAGCAAGCAAAGCTCAGTGCTACAGTCATTCACAGTCTATATGAAAACACATTTTATCTGTCTTATAGTTGAAATGATGCTAGTTTAAGTGGATTAAATATAGAGGTTCTTGCCCTATATTCACTTAGTCCTTAATCATGAGAATTTTCCTTAAATAGTGCACTTACCTACATATTTTTATGAAAATCTGTGACCCTACCATAACAATATACTTTGTTAATATGCTTGATGAAGATCTCGCCTAGGTGCCTAGTGATACCATAAAGCATTGTCACATAACTGGCATCAGTACAAACATAGAGTGTCTTTAGCTATATGCATTTACAGTACTCTGGCAACAGACCCTGTGGTGTAGAAGACTGGAATGTACAACCAAGGGAGTACAAACAAAAAAGCTCTCAAATAATTTTTTTTTAGTCAGCCAAATCATGCTTTCTTTATGCTCTACAATCACGAATAACTGAGGAAGACTTATAGAAAGTGGTTGTTAAAACTACATATTCAGAGAGTCATACGGAATATTTTTAATAAACATGTACAGTTATTCATGGTGTTACAGCTGTCTCATGATGAGATATTTAATGCAGCGCGCACCAGAGCAGGGAACCCCACAGATTTCTAATGCGCTCTTCAAAACTTCAGAAGAATATCCACAATAACTTTCCTCCAGGACTTAAGTCTTGTTTTATTATTACTATAAAAGAAAGACTTAGCTACTTGAAGAACAGAAAAAAAACCACTTCCTAAGTGATCAGCTTCAGCTAGTAATTGCTAAGTACCCACGTGAAAAAAGGGATACAAAAGTCAATAAAATAATACTTAGGCCATCAAAACTATAAATATACAGAGCTTTTCCCCCTCATTGAATTACTTGAAGAGATTTATTCATATAAGGATCTTCATATGAGGAATTTTAAATATCCTTAGAAGAAATTCAGTCATGCATACTTGACATGCTGCTTGTCATCCAGCAACAAGTAAACAGGATGCTTTATGCATAAACATTAGCATATAATGAAACTAGGTCCCTGAAATAGAATGCCGCCAAGTTTCCATTACCCTAGAAATCTATACCATAGTGTAATCAAACATATAAACAAAACCTTAAGCAGTTATTTCTGTAACATCAATTAAAGGCCACAGACTATTTAGCAAAACAAAAACAAAAGGAAAGATCAAAAATTCCATGTCGTTCAGTAGGGCTTACCCAAATCACACAGGCTGTGAAACAAGGAATTAGAGAAAGAGGGACATCACAAGCAAACTATGATGCCAGACCAGAACTGGGTTCAGTGACATTTCTGGGAGAACTAAAAAAGTGATCATCAGTAAGGATATCAAGTTGTTAAAGGATAGAGGGTTTGCATCTTGACTCCTAAATACCTTGTCATAATTATTTCAAAATTCTAATTAAATTTTCATCACATGAATTTGCTCATTGCTTCATGTATTAAATGACATGATATGCAGAATTTTCTATTTTTTAGAAATTAAAATAAATACAGAAAGTCTTTTGCAAGACCTCCGATTTCATGCTCTGAATAATGTCAAAAGTCTTCCTGTTTTTGAAAGTGCAAGTGTATGTACTAGATAAGCATGACTTCTTGCCTACTAACCTCATAAATTACCTTAATTTTCAGTGGGTCTTGCAAAACCATAACCCAAACATTTTGCATTGTTCAGATTTTCATGCTGCTGGAAATACCTTGTATTTTAAAATATTTAAAACCACTTCAGGGATAAGTAAGGAAAAAAAAAAAAGTATTTCAGCCAGGTCATTTTAATGTGTGTGGGTTTTTTAAATGACAAAAATAGACAGGATTAAAGGTTTGATTGAAGTAGTGTAGTTATAAATATATATAGGAAAATTACAGATATGAAAAGAGTTTTATTCAAAAAGAAAAGAATTGGGAAAACAAGCAAAAAAGTTGAGTTTTCTCCAAATTCTCAATACCCACATGCAAGTTGTTCCTAACAAAAACAGTTTCTATTAACAACTTTTCATTCCTATGTTTATCATGTCAAAGCTGTGACACTTAACAGACCTAAACCCAAGGAATTACCCTTAGGCTAGCTTCACATCTGTACTTGGTACCTCCTACAGAGATGTCTCTTTCATATGTTGACTTTTTAGATGCTCCATCTCCTTGGTGTGTTACTTTAAGTCAGCAATGAACATATTCTGAATAAAGTGAGTCAGATCACGACTCTAAAGCTTAAATGAACTGACCCGTTACACCCTTAGAAAAATCCCTGTAAAGACTGCAGTAGTTCTCACAGTTTACTACGTCCCAGTTTTTCTGTCAAAAGTCTGAGAGCTTCCAAAGGTGCAAGAGGTCAATTACAGGTCAGATGAGATACATACAGATGAGCAGTCGAGGAGAACACGATATTTAAACAGGACAGGTACATTCTGAGAGTGGGCAGTATATAGATGAGGCCCTGACTCTGTAATTCCAGAGAGTAATCAGGCAGCCTAAGGTGCTTATCTGAAGAGGAGGAAGGTAAAGAGAAGACCTTCTTGCAGGGCTCCAAAAAGGAGGAGTCACCAAATGGCTGACTTCAGGTTACTTCACTGAATAACATTTCTGACTGTGGTGAGTCTACCATCCAGTGACAGCCTGCTTCCTTCCAGAAGTACACAAAGAGATGCCTGCTAGAACCTCATTATTTCCAACTCTTGTAACTCAATGAGGAACCATTCTGGAGGCGGCAGGTCCATAGTAGGTACGGTTATGATCGAGATCTGAAACCATCCATTCACATACAATTTGCATTGTCAACAGGTGGATAGGCACACAGGCTGATGTCCAGCATGGGCATCCCATCTGCATGGAACTTGCTAATGGGATATACATCCCAATATATTGCTTTTCCCACGGGTCTTAAAACTGTATCAGCTGCAAGGGTAATCACTAAACCCCTAAGCCAAGTGGATTTCCAAGGAAGATTCATGCAAGCCATGCTGGGCTACACCAATGTACATATGAAACTAGAGCCTTTTGCAAAAGATATGAAAAAAGTCTCCTCCCTAACCTGCAGAGGTCAGTTTGCAAAGGATCTGAGTACCCCCTACAGACTGATGGTAGATGCTTCCACCCACAGTTGGAACAGATAAACATGGCCATTTTGAGAAATTCACAGGCCACACAAACACTTTCAATAGGTCTGGTACTACTAAAAGATTGCAGTGAATTGGTCAGCTGGCTGACCATGAAGGATAAGCCTCAAGAGATATGGTAGACAAGCATTCCCAAAACATTGTGCATAATAAACGCCCTGTTCACAAACTAAGAGGACACAGACAAGTCATTCCAGATGGAGTGGTCATAGCAAGATTGCGCTCCCCATTTCAAGGGTGGCTTTGCCACCACAAGAGGACACAGAAAATGAGAGAGCATACAGCTGGGAGGGGCCATCTGAAGGACCACCTCTGGGCTAGTTCCATTACACCCTCACAAACACGACAACAGTTTCTAATCAAGGCCTGATCCTATCAGGATTCAAACAGACTTTATATCCATCTCCCTGCACACCATGCAGCCAGAATCTAATCTGTTTCCCCTCTTCTTCCCTCCACCCAAGCACCACCTTCCTAAAGCTATTCCACAAATAACAGAAAAAACATATAATGCCCTTCTCACAACTACAACATTTTGAACCTTATGTTAGCAAGTTTCAGGCCCAGCAGTGTGCTGATTTGGCTTCACAAATAATGCTCTCATCATCCTGTGGTGCAGCAGGATGCGGAAGTGAAAATGTGCAACAAACCCTGCAGTGTCCCAAAAGGCATGCAACAACATGCTACTTTGCTTTCCAATTTATTTTTTCTCCTTGTACCAAACAAGGATGATTTATGGGCCAGCCATACTCTTAATTAAAAATACTTAAAAATGAAGAAGGTTCTGAAAAATTAAAAGAATTTTTAGATGAAAAAAGGAATAAAAATGTAGCAAGGACTTGCTTAATTCAGCCATGACATTTTCCATCTAAGCCAACAACTGCAGTTCCTGCTTTCATTCCAGTTCCACTCTAGCCCTGCTCATCTAAGGAAGGCAGTGGGCAGAAAGCTTGGTACCACCACCTCAAGTACACTGGGAAGACAAGGGTCAGAAATGGGAAAAGAGCAAACAGAGCTGCTGCTGGTTCTTCTCCTGTTTGGTAATATTCTGCTTCCTGAAGAGACAGTTATTATCTGTTAGGGCACAGAGCTGTCTATTTCTGTATGGGCTAGTCACCAGCCATTATGCTAGCCACAAGGGCATTTGGGGACTCCACTTGGTATGCATAAGTACATGTCCTCAGATGTGAAAAGAATCTTATAGTAGCCAGGGCTGAGCTACTCCATCAGATACATCTGAGAGACAGAGATGGCACTCTTTATAGGGTTTAAAAACATGATGCCATTTTTGTCCATGTTCATCCCCTTTACAAGACACTGCAATCCAAAGCTACAGTTTGCAGCCATATAAGAAGGGGGTCTGGATTCAACTCACTATTCTGCAGACTACATCCCAGGTGAACTGCTTGGAGAAGAGGATGGGCAGGACAATTGAGTACCGATGACCATATCCAAAATGATGAGTATAACAATGACCTGCCATCATGGATATGATATGATGAAGACATGGTTTAGACTGCTGCTGAGATTATAGAAAAAAGGGTAAGAGGAAGAAAGAAGCCAGCTTGTGAGTGCTGAGAAGGCCACTATGCTGAAGACGTTTTCCTGATCTGTCTTTGCAGCCCGCTCTATAGAGGGAATGGCTTGAGCAATCTGTGCTGCTATTGATGAAACCAAGGAGGAAGGTGAATGCACAGGATCTATCAGTTCCCTCAAGGATTTGAACCAAATCTATGCATTTAAAAAACAGAGGACTCACAGAAAGAATTTGTTCAGGCAATAGTTGCTTTCCACAGTTCTGTAGCTCCTATTCCCTTGAAATAAAACACAGGGTTATTTGTGAAGTGTCTTAAATCTAGCGCTCACTTTCATATAGTTCTTGGTGTGTGAAGCTACCGAACCTGAAGTCTGCAGGTACAAGCATGGTCTAGGAGAAACATATTCGTGTCACTGAGAAGATGGTTTTGCTTTCTCACACTCAAGGTCTGGGGTGTAAAGAAAATGTTAGATGCAGTATCTGCATTGTAGAAGTGTGATTTGGGAAGAGAACAATGGTAACGTTGCCATGTAGATCCACAGATTTTTGAACCCCCCTGCCCTCAGTGACTGAATCCAGCCACAACAGTGACCTCACTGAGTAAAGCAGATTGGACTATTTCCTAACAAGCAGACTAAAACCTTCAAAGTGTCTTTATCATAGTTCCTAAAGTACCATGTAATGCAGATAATATGGAATGCCCATATCAAGGACTGTTTAATGGAGAGGCTACAAATAATTTGTTTTTCTTCCCCTCCTCAGTAAATCTGCCTTGGTTGTAAATTATGAAACCTAAAGGATACTGAAATTGTATCTATTTTTAAATTGGCACTGCCTTACTCATAATCACCATTAAAAAAAAAAAACAACCTAAATCGAAGTGCAGTCTTTTTGTATTCTTTGCTCTACCCCTCTTTCACATTACTGAAAAGTTTGTGCAGGAAGTTGAACACTTATTGGCTCTTACCAGTGGTAAAAATACTCAGCAACTTAGAGTCAAACCCTAGGCTGGTTCAGAGAGTCATCAGGAATTATAGAGACAGATCTCCAAAACATTAAAAGAAAAGAAAACACACAAGCAGTTAAAATACATTAAAAATCCAAAATATTTTGAAGTCAGTGCCACAAGATTTGCCCATCTGCTCCTCAATCATCAGACCAGAAAATTGAAAAAGGCAAGCTCTGATAAGAACTAAAGCTGAGGACACAATTTTAATTAAACTATGCTCTTGAGCTTTAAACTTTCAAATATGCTTCCAGTTTTCTATATTTCAGAATTCTTTAAGTAGATGTGTATTTAGACTCTGGAAATCAGATTTTTCAGATACATTCTCAACAACAACGAAGCCAAGCACTAAAGTTGTAGCAAATATCAAATATCCACATTTTCTGTTTAGAAAGTGACAGAAATGTGCTTTGTAGAGAAACCATACATTATATGCATCTCTATAACAACAAGGGATACACTGGAACACAAAAGTAATATAAGCATCTGTAGGACTTTCATAAACCAACCCTGACAGCATTTCAAATTATTTTTCAAATGATAAAAATCTTATTTTGTTAGCTCTGGAAAAAAACAATTCTACATGAACCATTAAGACAGAACTCAAAACTACTGGACGATCAAAATGGAACCACTCACATTCAAATTGATACATTGCATGGAATTACAGGCCCGGCCTTTAGCGGCCAACAACCTTGCAAGAGGATGAATTGCTAATAGTAGCAGACATTGCTCTGAGATCTTCTTTTTCGCTTCGGCAAAGTCCCTGTAAGACTTCATTCCAAGCAAAGCTCAAATGCCAGCAAAACCAGACTTTAATGACACTTAGAGTAAAAAGACTGATTTAATACCACTATAGGCTTCTAGTGTGCGTAAGGGAACTCTCAAAATTATTTCATGTCGATTGCTGGTGTACTGCTAAGGGGCTTACAAGAAGCATTGGTCTTTTAGGGGATTTTGAGAAGTTCCATCCTCACACAATATTATTAACTGAATCAGCTTTTGATGTTTTCCTAGGAGCTGATTAGGTACATTTTCCAGCAGATCACTATTTCAGTTTAGCATATTCTTCAGTCTTATGGGGACAGGAAACTAAAACTCAGTGTTAGAGGACATGTTGAGAGTAAAGTGCCAAAAGAGTTGTATTTTAGGCAAGTAGCCCTCTCTTTAATGCAATGAAATATTAAATTGACACACTGGTAATAGAAATATAAAGCCTAGAAAGGGAAACATAATATCACGCTCCCTGATCTGTTTGTATTTTACAAAAAAATGGTCATTTTTATAAAGGGAAATATGACAAAATTAATTTGCCTTTATAAGATTTTGCATGGATGATAAAAGTCACAGAAAACCAAACCTCTAGTGATTTAAATTTAACAGAAATTTCTGAAGCTGAATTATATAAAAGTTGCTTAATAACACTTGTCCTGAGATCACTTGCCCAACACAAATGCTTATCTAAAAATCTTCCATTAACCTTTGTGTTTAGAGTAATGCAATCATCATGTGCAAGGCTCAAATGATGTGTAAGGCCAGGTCTGCTTCAGCTCTGTGCAGACTCTGCAAATAAAATCTTTTGTTTTCCTCAATCCTCTGCCTGTCAGATTCGACGTCTATTATGTTTCCAAGGTCTTGACTGGAAGATGCTGAACCTTTAGGTCTGCTTTTCATAGTTTAAATTCTGAAGCAAACTGATCTTCATTAGAACAGACATCTGCTTTTCTTTTGAGCTTACAGTGGACATATTACTCAATTAATAAGGATAGACAGCTGCTGAGGTGGCTAGCATCCAATCAGACACAGAATCAGTGGTTATAGAGTTGTAGAGGAGGTGAAGAAGAAAGTAGATTCCCGGAGTGACACTATATGGCTCATCTGGTACACCCGCATGGCTCATAATACTCCTACTGGTGGTAAATGCTTCCTTTGGAGAGTCTAATTGTCAAAGATAAGGTTTTCACTGAGCATAATCTATTCTTAAAACAGGAAACCTGTCCATTATTGCTTTTCATGCACAATCTTAGCTATGCAGAAAAAAAGAAAGGGCTAGCCTAGCTGGAATAGAGACATAAAACAGTTAATGCTTCCCATGTGTACTCATTTGAGAATTGGGTCAGGTATTCATTTGATTAGGATGAATTTTTAAGACAAAAGTGATACAACTAGCTATATTATCTGGCATTTGATTTTCAGCACCATTTATCGGATTACTACAACTCCTGGAGTCACTCTAAGCAAGAACATGTCTAAAGTT
The DNA here is from genome assembly GCF_003343035.1 of Apteryx rowi. Classification (NCBI taxonomy): domain Eukaryota; kingdom Metazoa; phylum Chordata; class Aves; order Apterygiformes; family Apterygidae; genus Apteryx; species Apteryx rowi. The sequence goes on from NW_020451142.1 coordinate 113,513, forward strand.
TCAACTTTGTCCTAGAGCTTTTACCACTCCCCACAAAAGATACAATCTTGTAATGCATCCTTGATCATTAGAACCATTACCTAAAGTTGAGCTAAATTCTCCATGACTGGAGTTTTTAAAATTAAGATTCAGTAAAACCTCTAGTTCAACAGCAATATCAAACTTGAAACAAGAGTTGGGTCTTTTATTCATTATAAAGGAGATCAGATTACATGATCAGCACGATCCTTTCTGGCTACAGATTCTATGAAGCCACCCAGAATAAAAAATGTACAAATGCAGTCTTAATATTAATTTTCCAAAATAGTCCATCTTTATCATAATCCACTTTCTTATTATTTGACACTGAATATTTTTAAAGAGAATGGATTAGAAAATACGCTGTATATCTGTTAGCAGCGATCTCATTTGTTGCTGGAGAGGACAGTAAAATTTCAAATATAAGAAAACTGAAAAATCTCTTCATATGGATTACACTAAATGCAACCAAAACTATGTAGTAGTTTTGGAGTACATACAGGAGTTTCAGTTTTAAGCAAATTGGTAACCTATTAGGATTTTCGTAAATAATGTACATAATGCTGTACTGTTAACAGCAGTTATAATACCTGCCAACTCTTCCAAAATAATTCTGTAGCTATCCATAATGAAAACAAACAGAAACACAATGCTACTAAAGACTTGAGTTTTATGTAATTCAGTGTATATGTATTGGGAACACTGGACTTTGACACTAAAATTGCAAGCCTACTGAAGAGACAATTTGGTGCAATTTTCAAAGATTCATCCTTCCCTCCTCCTCGTTAAATACTAGTTTATTCTCTATGAACATCTTTTCAGCTAAAGATAAGCTTCTGTGAGGGTTAGGAAAAGAAAAAGGAAAAACAGTTTCTGTCATACCACTATTGTGTTTTGTAATCTCAAGAGGAAAGTAGAATAAAAGTTTGCTTGCTAACTTTTGTTCCTTATTTCTGCAGAAGAACTGAATTGTTACAACTACACTAAAAAGAAAAAAAAATAGGTGTTCTGTGAACACTTTTCTAATCACTCTACAGCCAGCTTAAAGACATAAATTAAAGAGACTATCATTTGTTCAGCTGACCTGTTATGCACAGATACCAGCAAGCAACAAATACCTACCCACTCAGGAGCTGCCAGATAGGATTCTATTCTTTTAATATTTATTTTCATTTAGAGAAGTAATCTTCCCAGTCAGAACTTTTCATCATTGATCATACTTGGATATAAAACCAACACTGAAAGATAATTTTAAGGACATTATTTTCAGAATAACAAGAAAAAAAAAAAGGTAAAAGCAACCTTTTATCCTTTCTCTCAAATCTGTGCATAGCAGACCAATCTTCCTCACTTTCCATAAGTAAAGACTTTGGACACAACCATTTCCACACACCAATTGTTTTTTTCTGCCATTTATGCTGCTTTCTATACTATACATACTGGGAACGTCTCAGTCTCTGTCTGGACTCTTAATTTCTTTCAGAATTAATCTGTTTACTTGTACTTTTGTTTAATCCTTTCCTTAGGTTGGTTGCCCTTATCATATTGAGGCATTCCCTTAATCTCTTTTTATAGTTGACATTTTGCCTAAAGATTGGAATAACATGTTCCACACATTTTTAATAACAAAGATCTGAATCTCCAAATTGGAGTATCAAAAATTCTCATCTATTGCCTTTTTCTTTTTTTATGATAAAATAAATAAATACAAACTGCATTCACATTCTATGTGGGGTAAGAATATTAAAACAAACACATAGCTGTTTTGATGTTTCACCTGGCAAGATTCCTCACTCACTTCTCATACTTTTCCTGAAAATTAAATAATAAAAATACCCTTTAAACAATATCAACAGTATCACCATGTTGTTGGGAACAAAATACTAAGGAATCTTTCAATAGATGTCATAAGAAATATTACCAATATTTGAAATTATGCCATACAAGCACACTATGCAAAGATACAACTTCACAGATTATTGCTATTTAATTATGGGCCAACTGTAAAATTAAGAGGAGACTTTTTCCTTTCATATGGTGTTAGAAATACTGTATTTTCACTTGATGGAAATAAAAACTGTCTTCCCTTCTCTTACATCTCAAAGATAGACATCATCTAATAAATATTAGCATTAATATAACAATATAGTTCTACCTGTCATTTGTATTAAGTATAATTCTACCCACCAGGCAATTGTTTAAAAAATCAATTTCAAAAGTAGCTTCAAGGCACTCATCTAATTTATTTTCAAGCGTATGCTAGTTACTAAAATGATTTGGAATGAAACCTTCACACATTTGTAGTGCATAATGAATAATTAAAAAATAATGTTTAATTACTACGTATGCTGTTTTGGAAAAAGCACTCTATGTACAATTTCCAAGTTACATTTTTTATTAGGAACACTTGCCTTCTCTGCCAGACTACAAATTCATTTTAAAGTCCTAGTCTGATGTCTTGTTATCCTTTTTTCCACATTGAGCTGCAATACACAGAAAATAGCAAGAAAACTACTTGAAATAAGCATCAGACTAACAATGGATGTGCACTTGATGTTGACAGACTTTTTTTCAGATGAAATAATATTTAAATAGTCAGACAGTTATTACATCAAGCCAAACAGTTTTAAAAGTTCTGAACTAAGATTAAGATTACTTAAGAGTATTTCATCAGACATTTAAAAGAAGAACAAGCCAAAGAGTTTGTGTTCTGAAGGAGAAGCCACATGTGAGAAGGCACAAAGTATAAACATTAAGGCTGTTTGCTTATCAGAAGAACCTTATTTAACTGTAGGATTAGGAAAAAAAGGAGATGGTTGCAGAGGAAGAAAAACGGAGGCTCACAGAAGAAAAAGAAAGAATCTTGGACTTCTCAGATAATTCTGATACTATTCAAGAACAATAAATGAAACAAGCAGAAAATGTTCATAGGATTTCTTATTTTGACTATTTCAGTAGCCTCATACTATAGTCAGATTAAAAAATATATATATATACAAAACCTGTGTATCCAGTTGTTTTCTGCAGTGTCTACTCCTGAAGAGTTAATTTTAAACTTGTTTGAACCTATATTGGAACTTCTTAAAAGGGTACTCTTAAACAACTAGTAAAGTGAGGATTTAGTGAAGGCTTTCAATTCCAAAGGGGGATGGACTTCAAGGACCTACTTCCAGGAAAACATAATGTCTGAAGCTAGAGAGCCTGCCTGGGCAGCCCAAAGGAGAGAGTCACCGACATGACTTCTCAAAACAGCGAGAGCTGATTACTGGATATACTGATTACTACACTAGTAGCATTCCAATACAGTAGGCTGGTGTAGTTGTAATTAAAACAAGTCCATAATTGTATTTTTAATGACATTTTTAGACATCATTTAAATATTTTTCCATAATATTAGCATTCCATGGACTCCAAAACTGAAATACTTTCTGGACTGCATCTGGGCCCAGATTGTGGGCATAGTAAAAGTCTTACACAGACAGATAAGAATCTTACTCTAAATGTGGAAATAATTCTTACCCCCCCCAAATTTGTCAGAGATTCTAAATGAATATTTAAAAAAAAAATTCTGAACACCGAACATTTTTATTTTACATTAGAAATAAGATTTAAATGAAAAACACAAAAGATGAGCATGATTTGGTTAAGCAGCTGAAAAATTTCAAGCAATTTACATCAAGACTTTATTTGCATGAAATTTCAGCATACTTTGAGTAGTAGCCTGGCTCTTGCTCTGCTGCAAAAAACCACATACTTTTGTTTACCTTTCCTTTTTCATTAAAAAATAGTCACTATAAGGAAAACATAATATGTAAGTAATCAGAACCAACTACAGAAATCACCGCTGTATCTGCCTAAGATCCCTACTGGGAAGATCAGATATGTTCTATCTCTTGCAAGAGTGACAGGAATGTTGTATTATTAATTGCTATCTCCGTTTCTTTAGACTATCAAAAGACAGAAGTTATATATGCAATTTAAGAAAAGCAAGTGATGACAACAGCAGCAACAGATGAATAATGATTTGTCATTGGATTTGATTAAGTAAGGCATATTTAATTTAAGCTTATATTATATATATATACACGCATACACACATATATGTATATATACGCACTTTGCTGGGGCAGAGATATATTCTTGCCATTTTTTGCCACTTAAAGAGAATCTATGACTAAGATCCAGAACAGTTATTTTATTAAAAGAATGAATATAAGACATTTATACTGATGAGGTACAGACAGAATTTCTTTAGCTTTCATAGCTTTTCACTTATTTTTTGTTGCAGAGTATTAGACAGGAACAACAAATCATTCTAATTCTTTCATCTTATAAGAAATATGATAGTAATGTACCTCTCTCTTTAAAAACTAGAGATGAAACAGTAATGTTATTAAAAGGCTTTTATCAATAATAGAAGAAATTAAGAAATCATAATAATTAAATCTCCAGCCTGACTCCCTTGAACATAAAAGATATATTTTTCTTTCCTAAATAAAATAAACTCAAACTATTCAAAAGAATTTAACAAGATAAAACTCAGACATTTCCCTTCATTGTGTTCTTTCAAAGCATTAACATTTCTGGTTCAATCATTCTCCTGGTATTCTAACCAAATGTGTTGCAATACAGTATAGCAATTTCTGTCAATAAAACTGTTACTAGAAAAAGTATTTAGGTTTTTAAAAATTCAAAGAAAGAAAGAAAAAAAAAACAAAGCAGCTCTTGTGTAGCTGAACTTTACCATATTTAAGTGCTAGCAAATTGCATTAGAAGCTGGAAGTGTTTGACCATCATCACTGTAGCTGTGAGAAACTGAAAAACTGTTTACTGATCCGCACACTAGAAAATGCCTGCCTACCATTTAAGTTCTTATATATGCCTGAATCGAAATGGGCACAATGCACTGTTAGGTTGTCTGTCTTTCTGCGTTTGGTATGCTCCACCTCAGGCCCACAGAACTGAAATGACCGGCTTCTCCATTCTTCCAGCCTTTCTCCCAGCGCAGGGGACTGGAACGCCCATGACGGGCAGCGCTGATCTCCGCAGACAAGCCGGCCCACTCTGCACGTAGCTACTTTCAATCTGCCAATTTACACTATGTAACCAAAAAGACAGAAAATTTTCCTTTGGATTAGAGGAACATTCTTCATTACATTTTTTTTAAATCATTGATGCCATTGCATTTCTTAATGTTCCAGGGCTCTGTGCCATTAGCAGTAAGCCACTGAGCTTCTGATAAGCAAATATTAAGTCCAAATGATATATATATTTATTTTCAATTAAATCCCTAATATGTGCATCTGTTCTTAATCAGTTCTGTCTTGTCACTTCTTTGACTCGGCAGCTGAGCATTTCTAAATGTATTTGTTTCTTAGCTTAATGCTTGACAGTAACTCTAAACAGTTTATATTCTGTCTTTTCCCACTACAGAAATAAAAGTTACAAGCTGCAAATTAAAAATAAATCCATGGCACACAAGAAGCTCTACAGAAGTTATTAATTCACCACTCACTTTTCTTCACTGTTTCTTAGGCTAAGATTAAGTTTATAAAGTAAGTTTGGTACTGAAAGCTCAACACTTTTTGCTTAGAGGACAAAAAACCATTTTTTTCATTTTTATTTGTAATACAATTTAAGCAGAACAGAGTGAAATTGAGAAAAGCCAATTCAGCTAACATGCCAATCAACACAAAAGCTTTTGCTTCACAGATAAAGGTTAATTTGCTTCATAAAAAAACATCTTGACCAAATGCTCTGATGAATCCAAGGATTTTTAAGAAAAATCCTATAATCTATTTAAATGTGTAACAATGGTATTTCAGTTCTGTATCCATACAGAAAATGTATTTTGTACACACAGTGATGGCTGCCTGAGAAGTAAAAGATTAGAAAGAAGGGGGAAAAAAAAACACCAAAATACCAGACAGATTATAGACCAAAAATGGTAACTGAAGAGTGACAAAAGCCTTGCTTAAAACAAATAAAATCACAGAATGACAGAATCACGGAGTGGTTGAGGTTGGAAGGGACCTCTGGAGATCATCTAGTCCAACACCCCTGCTCAAGCAGGGTCACCTAGAGCATGTTGCACAGGACCCTGTTCAGACAGCTTTTGAATATCTCCAAGGATGGAGACTCTACAACCTCTCTGGGCAACCTGTTCCAGTGCTCAGTCACCCTCACAGTAAAGAAGTTTTTCCTCATGTTCAGATGGAATTGTCTGTGTTTCAGTTTGTGCCCATTGCCTCGCGTCCTGTCACTGGGCACCACTGAAAAGAGTCTGGTCCCATCCTCTTGACACCCTCCTTTAAGATATTTGTACACATTGATAAGATCTCCTCTCAGCCTTCTCTTCTCCAGGCTAAACAGTCTCTGCTCGCTCAGCCTTTCCTCATAGGAGAGATGCTCCAGTTCCCTAATCATCTTGGTAGCCCTATGCTGGACTCGCTCCAGTAGTGCCACATCCCTCTTGTACTGGGGAGCCCAGAACTGGACGCAGTACTCCAGATGTGGCCTCACCAGGGCTGAGYAGAGGGGGAGGATCACCTCCCTCAACCTGCTGGCAACGCTCTTCCTGATGCAGCCCAGGATACCATTGGCCTTCTTGGCCACAAGGGCACATTGCTGCCTCATGCTTAACTTGGTGTCCACCAGCACT
>NW_020451142.1:122746-150015 GCF_003343035.1 Apteryx rowi
CAGTTTGCCCTTGGTGTCATTGGCGCCCACATGGAAGAGCAGCAGAGGGTAATAGTCCGACGCTTGGACAAGTCTTGGCAGTCTTTCCATGACATTTCATATTTGAGCCCCTGGCAGGCAACAAACCTCTCTAGACAAGAGGTCAGGTCAGCAGAGAGGTGCCTCTCTCCCTGAAGTAGGGAGTCACCCACAACAATCACTCGCTGCTTCTTCCAGGTGTTCTCGCATGGTACAGGGTCTGTCAGCCCAGTTGCTTCCCTTGAAGCCATGCCCAGCTCCCCAGCCTGGAGGGCACTAAACCTGTTCCTCAACTGCAAGTCTTCAGGAAGAGTAAGAGCTTTTCTCCTCCGATGAGAAGTGACCAGTTTCCAGCCCTCTTCTACAGTGTTATGATGTACCCTTTCACACAGCAGAGAGCCCTCTGGCAACTCCACTGCTGTGGGGGGTTGGGACTCCCGGAGCTGTATGGTGTCCGAGAATACCCTATCTCTTGTTCATCTTCTCAGATGCTATGCAGCCTACTGACTTGCTCCTGTGACTCCTTTATCTGACGACACAGCTCATCAACAACAGCACACCTTCTGCAGGAGAGCTGACTGTCAGCCCAGGCCTCATGGAGAGGCCCCAAGCACTCCCTGCAGCCTGAGAATGTAAGTATTCTTATGGTATAAACACCCTAGATTGCACTAGAATTACCCTTGTAGCATATTTTTAAAATATGTGACTTAAAATACACCTTGAAATACAAGATAAAGGACCTGTCATTTTGAGACACATTACTCAGTAGCTTGACAACTTGTTCTCCTCAGAAAGGGAGCCTAAAAGAAGAAACTAACTTGCATCAAAAAGTTTCTGCTATATAAATAAAGAGAATATGTAAGAATTTTGACATACCAGCTCTTATCAGAGTTGTTCAACTCTCAGAAAAGTTTCAATTTTGTTAAGATTCACAGATAGTAAAGCTCTCTTGATAAAACACTTTATTCATAGGCATACAACTAAAAGAGTAGTGTCTCCAAATAAAAGTGACTATATTCCGGCCTCGTCCTTCTAGAGGGGTCTCCCAAATCAACACAATAAAGACTGTACTTTTCTTAGAACAATTTTTCCTTGACTAAGTATCATCTCTTCATTAAACCTTTACCACACAATTTTTCTCCTCACCCTCCTTCCTCATGTTCAGAATTCCGCAGATAAATCCAAAGAGCTCTGCTCTTGGTCCCCTTTTCCCCTTCACCTTATTTAAAAACATGAACTAGTTACAATAGCGTAGACACTTTTCTGCTCTAATTCCTTCTGACTCAGCTGCTTTCTCCTTTTGTTGACTAGCCATCACTTCACTTCAAATGGCTCAAATAAGACTTGCCGTTTCTTCTGTAATCATTGACGCCTCCTTTTTCTTTACTATGGACAAGATTTCTTTTCAACTTCTATTTCATCACCTTAACATAACTAGTTTGGGGTTTTTTTTTCTTTTTTTTTAAACAGGCCAAACATGTAACAACATCCTAAACCTCGATAAATTCTTCCACACAAAGAAAAGAAATTACCTGAAATATAACCTTTCCTGTAGGTCAGCTCCTTTATCTAGACTCTTACACGCTCATATTTCAGCTGTAGTAGTACCTTTGCATTTGTCAAGACCAGATGAAGCCTTGCCCTACCTTGGATACATTCAGAATCCTACTATAAACTCATTAACCTAGATTGCTGTTTTGAATCAATAACATTTTCTGACAGTCGTCTGTTGCTACATCAAGTATAAGCTACTTCTCAAGAAAGAATTTCAAGGAGCTTCATAGCTTCTTTCTTATTCAATATCAAAGATATCAACTCGCCCAGAATGTCAGTTGCTATCTCCTACAATATATATTCTATATAAAAATTATAAAAATATATATGTTCTGTATTGTAGATTGTTCCCTGAAATCATCCGTTTTGGATAAGCTTTCATTCAACATCTGCAATATTATCTCCTTTTCCTCCTTCACAGTTTATTTTGCCATGATGCCTTCAAAAAGCTTGATAAGACTCATGCCATCAGTGTCCTAGGACCATCACCTATCACACTGACTAGTGCTGCTCCTTTGTTTCTTTTCCTATATCACAGTTTTTGTCAATCTTTTCAAACAGTCTTGACACCCCGCCCCTGGATTCACAGACTGACAAACATAACATGAACCTTGCCTCCCCTAGCATTCATAAGTAGTCTAAATAAATAACACGCTAAACCACTAGTTAGGTTTCCTTATTCCACTAAGAATCCGTTCTTTTAACAAGAAGTTATAAAAAGATATGATGAAAGTTTTCCTAACAAAGTTTGCCTATAAAATACATAGGGAGTCACTGACCAAAACCCCGTGTATCTTTGAAATAGGGAAGTAGAGAGCAGATCAGGATTGCTACCTGAAGAATAATTTTGTATTATTTCACTGATGATGTCTCTTTAAAAAACAGGATTTTCGAACAATTTATCAAAATTATATTTCTGAAGACATCATTATTAAGACTGGTTGAGAAATTAAACCAAACAACCTCACCTAGCAAATTACTGTGTCTCTCCTTTGCTCTTTTAGGTGTCTTATGCAGAATGTCTTACATATGGGAAATTGCAGATAGAGACTAGCCATCAGAAAGGTGCTTTCATACATCTCCCAATACATTTTAAGAGCATTTTTATAGTTTATGAAATTTAAATAAATTTTTCTTTTCCAGTACTAGGAGTTTGTTTTAAAACCAATCTATCTTTTACATAAAAACTGTCTGTCCCATATGCAGATATAAGTGCTTTCAGTGATGCTGTAGTTATTTCTCCAGAAACCAGCTGAAATGTCAAAGCAAAGTGTTATGGCCCATTGGAAAAGCAATCGAAGCAGAGGGATTCAAGAAACAGCTGTAGATCTCATTCACATTCAAAGATTCCAAAGGATTTAAAAAACTAGAAAAAAAGAGAAACACACATAAAATGTGAAATTGGATTTCCTCTATGACATAGATATATGAATTCTGATTTTACCGTGTGAGGGGTAGAGTCCAACTCTTTATAAGCTCTGTAAACAAAAAGAATCAGATCTTCACTCAGCTATGGATCTGACCTAAAGTCTTTGAGAAATTAGGACAATCACACTGAAAATGGGTCAGTCAAAGTAGGGATATCAGACAGATGCCAAGGGCCTGCTGCTCTTGGTTTGCTGATCCTGTATCAAGCCTTATTTGAATAAATCTCCTGATTGATTCCATGGAACTAGCTCATTTTGGGCATGAACTACAGAGTTAAGGTTGTAGCATCAAGTATTGTGAGGAATGACATTATTGCATACAGCCTTACTCTCCAGTGGATCTCCAAAGCACAAGCAAAGCAAGGACAAATACTTTCAGATGTACACAAATGCAAAAATGATAGCATTTTATGTATATTGAATATAATGTACCTATTGTATATTGAGCATTATCTATTCAAAAACAGCTATAATGTTTAGGCCAGCTAATTCTTTTCAACTGCATACAATACTTCTCATAAATGTCTATAGTAGCAAAAAAAATAGTCTCCCATAACACTACAGGGGTAGCTAGATGTTGGTACTGATAATTAATAATTATCATCATCAGTTAATATTAATTTTATATTGCTTGGCATATGCATGTATGAGCATCATACTTTCATGCTATTTGTTCTTTTCTCTGAAAAGGTCATTTACATGTAGTAGACTTGGTCATTTTTTCTACCTGACAGAAATGTCTTCTGCTCAATACTTTTCCTGCTTTTCACAAAAAAACCCATGACATATAGAAGTTTGAAAAAAACACATTCCCTTGAAAATTCTGATATATGATTGAGCATATACATTTAGACTAAATTCAATTTTCAAGCCAATGCTTGCTGATCCCAATAAGCTAAATATATATGAGCTATGATTTTCTGCTTACTTTTTAAATTGAAGGCTTTCAATATTCAAAAGAAATTATGCCTAAGAAAAGCAGATGAAAAGCTAGATAACACAAATTTGTCTAGGGACCCCAAATGAAATATACCAAAAATTACAGAAGATTTCCACAATCTGGGGAAGAATATTGTTTGAAGATTTGGAAGGTGCTCCCTATAATTCATCCTGTATCTTCTGCCCATATCTAATTGGTCCTCACTTATATTAGACACTAGAAAGCATTTTAAAACTATCCCCAAATACTTTTATATGGTCAAAAGTAAATAAATAATGAATACAATCTACCGAATTCACTTCCTTCAGTTATGGACTTCTGTAAAAGCAGATTAATCAGTTTCTTTGGAAATTGGATATGCCCCAGACACCTACCATCATATCTGAACCTACAGGAAATTATTCAGAATTTGGGTTGTGGCAGGTTTAATTTATTATTTTTATCTTAAAATATTTGTTCCTTCCACTTAGGCCAAATTCATCTACCATAAACTACCTATCAGTAGCTCTTAACAGAATTTTGTCGATCTCGTTCTATGAGCAAAGTTTTCTTCTTTATGTATTAATTCTAAATATTGATCAATCTATTCTTAACTTTTTTTTTTTTTTTTTTTTTTAAGGTTGACCACCTTTTACTGCAGGACATTTCTGAAGTCCTTACTTTTGCTGTGGCTCTTTTGAACACTAATCTATTAATCCCCTTTTTGAACTCTGGATGCCAGAACTGGACGCAGAAGTAGAGCAGAAGTTAAACCAACACCAAATGCAACTATTAGCTGGCCATCTTCTTGTCATGAAACCTAATGAAATACATGTAACAGTGCTTTTGGTATCAGTGCTTTTATGAGTGCTTTTTGTATCCCGTGGGGTTGCTTATAGTCTATTGCTTATCCTCCATGGCCTAAGTTTTTTTGCAATCACTGCTTCCTATAATAAAGGCCCCTATGCTGTCTGTATCTTAGAATTCTTCATTTTTAAACTAGTCAGTTTACATTGGGCTGCAATGACATGCTTGCTTGTTTGTATTAATCCAACCTGCTGAGCAATTCAGATCACTGGCAGATGTATTCTGTTCTCTTCTTTATTGACTACATCTATCCCCAAGCTTTGACACATTCAAATTTCATCAATGCCACTTCTGTGTACCTTTCAGGTAACTGATAAAAAACAGAGGATGCCCCCAAAGTTATCAGTGATTCTGTAGAACACCTACTCAGAGCGACTCCTGCTTAGAAACGCATTTCAAGGTGTATTGGCCAGTTCTTATCCTGTTCAGTCTCTGACCTGTGGACTTGATATGGTTCTGCTTCTGTAAACAGTTTGCAGTATGAACTCTAGTGCCTCAGAGAAGTTCATATAAACGTTTATCAAACTTGTACTAAGTTTTTTATTGATAAATGTTTAAAGCTGATACAACTATTTTTCTTAGATCTGTATTGATTAGGATGAGCTGTTTTAAACATCTGTCAGTTCTTGTTTAATCAGGTCAGTATTATTTGTTCAGATCAGGATGTTGCTGAGCACCAATATTAGGCCTATGATTTCTCCCCTTCTTTAAAATACTGGTTTCACTTTGTTCCATTTCTGTTGAAATTCTTTCATGTTATACCTGAGACATTTAACACAAAGATTGCAGAAAGACTTGTCTGTCTCAAATTCCTGGATATTGTTTATCTGGGTTCACTAACTTACAAATACCTAAATCCAGTATTTCTATTAATATAAAAGAGTTTTGCTGTGTAATGTGAAAATGTATGTGAAATATAAATACATACGGAATGCTGTCTTGTCATGATGTCAAGATGACACCTTGCATTTGTGACTTTATTTAAAAAGTAATCCCCCCATCCCCAGATTCTAATTTACATACATCACCATTATTTCTAATCCCTCTTTCTTTTCTTCCTTCATTAAATAAAATCCATTAATTTCAACTTTCCAGCCATGCAAAATTTCCAGCAAGTTTCAGGAACACCAACACTAGGGTTACACTACGGTTAAATTCCATATTCACATATGAGCAGTTATAACTCTTATGTTGTCTCGACTGCCAGTACTTGTGCACAAGCAATTAAAAAATTCCTTCTCTTCATATTTCTAGTTGTCTTGATTCATTGTTATTGTCAGTAACACACCTTTGTGCTAAGAGCTCAGAAACTTGACTTTCAGCTCAGTTTAATGTTAATTTCTTTCCTCTTTTTCACCTGTGGATTTTGTTGTCAGTATCTATTGAATTGTTACAGCTGCCAGCATGTTAGGTCACTCTGAATAGTGGAACAGATGGTCTGTAAGTATCTGCAAATTTAACACATGTGTATCTGTGATTCATTCATGCTCCTAGAAATTAAAGTACAACATGTAGTGAAGTAACACAAAGTTCCTTTATAGACCTGCAGTTGATCCAAATTCTTTACAATTTAAAATATATCAGTTGTGTCTGTCTTTTTTCTAGAGGGGGAGAAAGGAAATACACATACCAAGTTATTGCATTAAATATTTAAAGCATACAATTTTACGTTCTGTTCCACAAGTCAGGTGTTAAACTGCTATTACCATTTGAAATGTCAAATTCACGGCGTCAAACAACTAGGAAGGATCTTTATACCTACAGTAACAGTTTGACTTTTAACCAGTCACCCTGCAGTAAAAAGTTCTCCATTTCATTACTAAGCAGACAAACCATCCAAAACTCTCAATAAACTAATTAATTAGTAATTGGAATGAGTACCAAAACTATACTTCTTTTGTGATTAGATTCCTTTTAAGAACAGATTCTAAGGCAGTTCTATACAGAATACTAATCTGGCTCTTGCATTATTTCTAGTCCCTTTCTTTTCTGATCATCCTACTCCCAACAGTTTCTGTGTTGAAGAGATGAAATCTGGGTGTTAATAAAGAGCCTTAATAGACATAGGTCTGATCAGAGGTGAACCAAAGATGCTATTCAATTTCATGGGAACTTTCAAAATCTTGAAACTTGTTTTTGTTCTGCAATGAAGTAAAAACAAAACATTTTTAAAGTACCTTCATGAAAACACAAGAATGTTCAATGTCTCTCCTCCTCTCTGGAACAAGAATAATAGCTAAGAGTTTATCTAAATGAGGAAAATCTTGAATGAAAACTTTTCAGTGAAGGAATATATTATCATGATACTGCATTTAGAGAACTAGATTACATTCATCAGACTATTAGGTAGGAAGGAGTCTCTCTCTTTCCCTCACAAAATTGTATTTTCAAAAAAGTTGACATAGAAGATTTTTTCCAAAAAGCTGAGTAATTAAAAAAAAAGTGTTGGCTAGCTTCAGTTACAAATAACTCTGCAAATATGAAAAGCAAAAAGGATTTGCCAAAGGAAATATCCAGAATAAGGATTTAAGATAGGCCTTCAGGTTACCATTATGATCTGATTGTGTCTATGCAAGAGAAATGAACATTCTACTATCACAGAAGAACAGATAAAAACAGATGTTAGGAGGCAGTGATTGTGGGTATAGAGAATCAACAGAGAATTTAATTAAATCAAAACAGTAATTAAAGAAAACTTTAAAATGTTCCATATATAATGATGTCAAAAGACATCAAAGTCAATACAAAATTAAGATTTTACAAATCCAACATAATTTTCCCCTTTTCTATGAATGCTTTGTGACTGATTCTTTAATACTATAATTACATGCTTTCCTTCTCTTTACCTTTCCCAGCATCCCCTTCCCACTTGAAGTACAGGATGGACAGTTTTAACAGACTGTGGTATTTTGGTTTTATGTTCATTCTTGAATGTATAGTCTTAATTATTGCATATCATTAAGCCTTCTAAGAAGGTAATTATCCTCATGAACTTTTTTACTGTGATCACCACTGCGGCATATAAGCATCACACATTTAGTGAATGCATATCTAAGTAAAGAATACAACAATATTTTGTAATATTTTTAACATTACTGTACATGTCTTAGATTCTCCACACTGTGTATGTTCTTTATACAAAAAGAGTCTTGCTTCCTCCATACTGTTCCCTTGCCTATCTCTTTTCCTGTTCCTCCCTCCCAGGCATGAGATTGCCCCTTCTTATTGAGGGTCTGCAATTTACCCGACTGCAATCCAGTTCACCTTGCTAACCTGAACAAGAATATAAATTGTTTTTTTTTTTTGCCAGATTGGTTTTCTGCTGCGATTTGAATCCCCTTATCCTGTGATAAGATGAACATCAAAAATGCCAAATGGAAAATTCCGTATCAACTCTACATTCCCTGTCATGTCACCTACATGTCATCACTCTACATGTAATAATCTTCTTTAACTTTCATACATGAAGTTCTTCTGTTCTATATCTATATGTCTGTATGTAAGTATATGTAATGCACATATGGAGATCTGGTAGACAATCCAAAATTCTATCTCAGTTTAAGAATGTTTCATCTTGGTATTTCTAAATCAAAGTTTCTCACAGCTTTTTATGAAAAATCTAAACAGCTTTTTTTTTTCCAATTTGAGATGGAAAGAGGTGTCAGATATCCCATGTAATTTTCTGTGCAACAGAAATTCTTATTTTCAGCTGAGATCTATTTACCAGTTGAATAAAGATCTATCACTGTAGTGTTTGAACATTTTGGATATGAAATGGTAAAGCACCATTATTTTGAAGATAAGGGGAAATATTTTGTTATGCAAATGGCTTTCTGGGAGTCTCATTATTTTCAGCCTGACACTATAATCATTATTCCTAATATCAAGACTTAATTTTTAAAAGTATCAACATTCTTATTCCTTTGGTTTGTGGCTCTCAAGTTATAGAGGCATTTAACAAGTGAATGAGAACAGTTTTACTGTTTCAAAGAAAAAAAAAACCAATTTTGAGTCACAACAGAAGGGCAATTCAACAGGGTTGAACTGTAGACCTGCAAACTCCCCCAAAAAGCCAGATAGCATTTTATGGCACATGAGTCTTCCTTAACTTTCCAAACATCCCATCTGATATCATTCTTCAACTTTCAGAAGAGTCACATTCATTTAATCGTTTGATTTTACCAATAAGGAAGCCCTGGCTCCATGATTTTTTAAATAAACTAACATAGGCTTATTCATTATTTACAGACATTTTACCAATAACTGGAAGTTTTAATGCCTAATACAGTGGGTTATCTGTATCAAAAAAATGCTTAAATTCAGCAACAGCACAGATATGTGCACAAATGTGCAAGTAATAAGAAGGAAAATTTATGGAGGTTTGGTGTAATTCAATAGTCCCCTGCTATGATGTCCTATACCTCAGCCTTTTCCTCCCTCACTCCTTTTCATACCTCTTCTGACTCTCATTTTTCTTGCTTTGGGATGTGATTGACAGGGTTACAGAAACACATTTTTCAAGGACCTGTGCTTCCAAAAGAGCAGAGGGGAGCAGAGGGAGAGCAGAGGAGGTATCTATGGGGTGTGTGTTGTCCACACACACATCTTAAAGAGAAACCCACATTGCACACCAGAAAAATCACACTCAGAGTATTCTTTAAAAGTATCTCCAGCAGTCAGAACACCACCCCAAACAAAACAGCTTCACTGACATGCAAAGAAATGTCATAGCTCACCAGTTAACCTGAAGGCGGATTAGGATGACCTAGAAGATGGGGAATGAGCTATGAATGGCAAGTATTTTCACCTATTTTTTCACTCTTTTCACTCTTTTTCATTCTTTCTATTGCCAGTGGCACTACTCCAATTTAAGGAGACAAAAGTAAAGTTAGTGACAGTCCTGTCTTCTTAACAAAAATCATTCTTCTTTTCCTTTTAAACGCCATGATGTTTTCCTGTATTCATAAAATATTTGACTGCTTTATTCTAAAGCTTTAGACTTATTGTGTAAATTTGGATTCAGCTTGGTTTTGTGAGAGAGCAGCAATCTGTAAGGCATTATAATGGCTGTAATACTCTTGTTTTATTTCCACCTTGTCACACACAAAGATCATGATCACTTTCAGATGAGAAAAATAGTAGAAAGCACTGGTTTTGAATGCAGCATGCATTCAATTGCTTGCTTTCTCTACCCTCTTTTCTGGCATCTTCTTGAAAAGATACATTTGCAGTAAAGGCTACTCAAGTCAAGCCTAAAGCAGTAGCTTTGATAAAAACTGAACCAAGAATATAAACCTCAACAGAAGACATAATAAACAAAAAAAAATAAGATAGAAAATATTTGTTCATATGCAATTGGACCAACGAACCTAAACACATTCAATTAATGAATTTCTAAAAGGAAGATATTAAGATAAGTCTAAACTTTCTAGAAGTTTAAGATGAGGGAAGAGACAGATCTTTCAGTTTTCCTGAGCTGTACTAAATACCATGTTTTCTGCTAATTGAAGACACTGCACTGTATTATGAGTCTGTTACATTATTAACAAAATAAATTTATGAACAAGTTGAAAGCCAGAAATTCTGTCAGCACACTACTTTAAAAGGTCTTAATGTAAACCATGGGATAAAATGAGAATTTATTATTCTGAGGACATAAAAAATTCCAATTTGTTGTAGGTACAGACGGCATGGAGCAGCACTCAGGAAGTTCAGAGAGTACTTGCCCTATGCACCCATCTAACAGAGCAATGGACTAATTTAAAGTGGTACCTCTTCAAACAACCAGAAAAGAACACATTTACTGTTTAGTGAGGGAACTCTTCACAGATTTCTTTTATACTTAGATTTCACTCATTTGGAGTTATTAGCTATATGCAGTCATAGAGCAAGAGCTGAATAGAATTTATGAAGTATTAGTACAGTTGATTACCACCACCACTTTAAAAGTCAACCAGTCTCTTTTTCATGCATACGAGAGAGAATTATTAGCACTAGCATAACTAACTTACGTGCATTAAGGGAAGCTCTACTTTTTGGCTGCGTTACAGAAGGCAAACTGAAGACCAGCCAGTTTAAAAGGGAAAAGTAATTGATATTTGATAAAGCTTGACACAAAAATAAAAACAGCTAATTTACTTGTTTTTAGCTTTTTTATACTATATTGGTTTTCATACAGCTTATAAGTATGAATTAAATGCCTGTCACTTCAGGCCCTGGGATATAAAAAAAAACATGTAATTCATCACCCACAACAAATGTTTTACAGTACTATAAAAAACGATTAAAAATAAGGTGCACTTTGAACATTTGTTCAGTATTTAACAGGAAATATTTGCTTAAACATTTTTTCAATGCATAGGTCCATCCTGCTAGACTGAGGTTTTAGGAAATACCACCCACCTTGGCAAATTCATCAGTACTGAAAGACAGGCAACATATATTATTTAAAGCCATCTTCAGTGACTACCTCAGACTCAATGGTGCAACTTGTAATCATCTTTTCTGACCTCAGGATATACCACTTTCAGTACTTCAGTCCATGTTGGGCATGAAGTTGCTTTTAAATTGCATCATCCTGAATGTTTGGTTGGAATGGTAAGTAAAGGAGCAATTCCTTTGGAATGCTGTCATTCATACCAATGTACATAAGATACTTTGGAAGCAAATGGAATAAAGATTTTTCGCAAGAAAAGACTGAGTAGGCCATTTTTTAAGTGGAAAAGTAAAAGATCTACAGCAGAAAATATGGATTCCAAACACTTATGAATCCACCTACAATGCATAACTCTCAAAAAAGGTAAAGAAACCAGGTGCAGAGAAAGCCTCATAAACACAAACATTTGAACCCATTCTGACAAAGTTGAGATTCTTTCTCCTCTACTTGACTTTTTACCCAGTAAATAACTAGAGTATAGAAAAATGACCCTGATATCCCAACAAACCACTGCAAAATAGCTAATCATTTCAACTCTTTCTTTCCAATTTATAATGCCATGTGTTATACCTGCTAGTAAGGAAGTCTCTTAAGATTTAATTATTTAAATTTGTGCCCAGCTTGAAAGAAGCACCAAGAGGTGATTAAATACAAACTAATGAATTGATTATGATTACTCTTCAGCATCTTAAAAGGAGAAAAAGAACCACCTACAGTCCTTCTTTATTGCCTTTATGATCAGCAGAAGCATCAGCTTTTTTCACATCAGCCACAGATGTGAGTTAGAAGGAAATCTGAAGCAGAAAATGGTGACTTTTGAGAAAAAAGGAGGAATAAGAAATAGTAAACTAAAGCTAAGTGCTTATTTTTTCTCTTCACAAATTTTATTTTTATGTGTTTTTTTGTTGTTTGTTTGTTTCTGGGAAATAATGGAAGGAAACTAACATTATTTGCTACTGAAATGCTGCATGTCTCCTCTACATCATATCATTTCCAAATTAAGTTTGGTAGACTTATTTAATCAAAAAAATTGTTGACCATACCTTTCTTGTACCATATTCCTCACACCCTTTCCAAGCAGAACTGATTTTCCTAAGACAAAGTCTTGCATCATTTGCAAATCTTCATGAAATAAAAAGAAAAGCTCTAGTGAAAGTGCTTCCAAGGTATTGTTCTTTTTTTAGAAATGGAAAGATGTATTTCTGGGCGCTTTTTTTTTTCTTTTTGCTATAGGTAAATTTATTTTTATATGCTCTGAAGTGCTTCTTCACAAAAATGTCCCAAGCTTCAGTGATATTTGAGTAAAGACTTACTTTAAAATTCTAGCATTCCTAATAATATTCTGACGGGCGAGTGAAGAGCTAACAGGACTGAAGTTTGTCAATTGATATGCAGAAGAACTGATAGCACCAGAGCTGACGTGCGCAAAGCTGCTGAACAGAGGACTTAACGGGACTAAAGTCGTCTACCACCCGATATGCGCAAGGACTGATACGCGCAAGGCTGCGGAATGATTAACAAGACTGGAGAAGTGAAGCCTGCCACCTGCAACCTGCACGCACCCCCGGGGAGGGGAGAAGCAATACGGAGGTGCTGTGGTCTTGCCTCGCCAGCAGGGTCCTCCCGAGCAGACAGACAGACAGTCCTGCGATTGCGAAACTTGCTAAAAGTCAGCGAAAGCAGTGTTTGCCCAGAGCCCCAGCCGTATAAAAAGAGACTTGGCAGCTAGGAGAGTTTGAGCAGGGACGGGAACGTGACCTGATCATCCTCTCCGGCTGGACCGTGAGTATTCCCCCCCCCTCCCCTTTTCCTGGGACGCTGGGTTAAGGTAACTCCTCGAGGTTGAGAGCCCTCTCGCTAGGAGAGTGAACAAGAAAGCTTTCAAGCAGGGATAAGCAGTCCTTCCAATTAATAACGCAGTAATCGACGGTTTCAGGTTATGCTTTCTAAATTAGTAACTGATGGTTTTGTGTTATCCTTCCTAAATTAGTAATCGCATTATTTTAATGGATGTTACTAATCCAAGAACTTGTGTGAGGAAATAAACATCTTTTTTATTATTATTATATTACTGTCTCAGTCGTTGCTATCGAACCTTCATAGCATGACAGCGTGACATATTCCTAATGATTTCTGCAGATAAAGACACCTGTTTAAAAGCCAGAGCTGAGAAAGAAAAAGCAGCAGGAGGAAGGAGCCAGTATTAGCAGCTATTTGAAACTCCAGCACTTATATTTCTATGTGATAGTGTGTATATGTGCAAAAGAAGTCTGCTGGTTTACATACGAGTGCTTCATAAGTTCATTTCAATCACATTTAGTTTATTCATTCTGAAGGAATGAATTCATTCTGATCATTTCATCTATGGCTGAGAAAATTGAACTCTAACAGATTGCAGTCGCAGAAGAAATTGCCTGGTGTTAGAGCTGCAAGTAATTGTTAAACTCCCACATGCCTCAGGGGAGAAAGCATGTCCTTGATTAGAAAAACAAGCTGGGGGGTGGGGGGGGAGAAGCTGCTTGTAGTTAATAGGGTATGGTGGCATTGTGTGTTAAATGCTCTGGACGATTAAGTCATATTTTTTGCTTTTACTAACTAGCATATTAATTCATAGTTAAAATAAATATTAATATTTAGAGCCTATACATTTTTTTCTACACAAAGGTGGATATCCTCTTAATATAAAACAAGCTGTTAGTGAGCAGATAAACACACAGTTCTAAGACACCTACTTCTATTCATTCTTTCTTCCCATTAAATTATATACTTCTGACAGCTCTGCAGCAAGGACAGGTTTAGTGTTCCTTCCTGAACAAATATATAACTGGAAATTCAATCCAAGGTAACAGACCATCAAAACGTTCCTCCAAGATTGCAAAGAATATTATTATAGAAATTTGTGTGAAGGAGTACATTTTTCTTAGTTCTGATTATATTCCAAGTGAGATTCATTTACACAGTAACCTCAACATGAATGAGAGAAGCAGACTTGCAAAGGCCTACATTAATTCAGGACTCAAGATTTGTATTGGATCTTTCCTTTGGATGCAAAACTTAAGTGGTGTTCATACTGTAGCCTTCAAGATGTTTTTAATTAATTACTTAACATTATTTGGTTTTCATGTTTGAAGATGGAAATAGTGTAATTATACTAGATCCCTAGAAATCTCTGACACTATTGAACAGAAGATATATAAGTTAAATATTCTTGAACTCTCAGACTTTGAAAATGTAAACTAAATTAAGCACATTGGGCAGAGGACAAAGCAAATTTATGGGCTAGATTTCCACTTAACTTAGAAAGCCTCAATTAGTAACAGGTCAGGTTCCGCTCAAAGATAAGGAAGACACTCCTTTTAGAAAACAGTTTTTCCTTAGATCACTAAATCTTAGTAGCATTGAGAAGCTGATATGTAGCAGCCCTCAGAGATCTAAGAAACCTAAAACATTTTCTTCCAGTAACCTCTCTGTAGTAATTAAAGCTTCAGACATGGACTTCTCTGGAACCTATCATACTCATTTAAGCAGCAGGAATTTCAGTGTCCTGTCTCTCCTCCGTGTGCCTCTGTGTGAGAGGGAGTGTTTGAACCCACAGCCTCAGTTTCTCAGAACGGTGTCTTAAGAGACAGGTTACTCTAGAATAGGGACCTTCCCCAGCTTTGGGCTATACATCACTGTGAAACAAAATCCACAAGGTTAATAGGAGTCCGACATTAAAACCGAGTAAGAAGGGAATTCTTTAGGATTAGGAATTCCTGATTTCTAGCCCTAGTCTTGCATTCAGGGACTGACTCCATGTTTCTCAAGTAGGAGTTAAAGGATAGAAGTGTTATCTATAAAAGAAGGAATTAAAATAAAGCATTTCCATTCTCAGACAAAACCTTCCCAGAATAATACAAACATAGGGTCTCTACTGTTTATTTTCTCTCTAGTCTTATGCTTCTTGCATCATGGCTCAGCTTCAGGACATTAAATGCAGAATAACTCCACTTCATACTTCCCTGTAACTTGGTGGAAAGGATATTTTCTGGTAGAGAAACACCAAATGGGCTGAATGTCCACAAGGTCAATGAAAGCTGAAAGCCTAAATATCTCACTACCAAGACTGTGTTTGAATTAAAAGATTTTGCTGGGGGGGAAAAAAAAACAAACAAAAAAACCCACACCATTCCTTTCATTAGATGCTTACCTATGGAAGTTATTTTCAATTCAGTCAATTCAGTAAACTGAAATATGTTGCCCTTATCAGATGATTCTACGCAGTTCCTAGCTCAGCAAATGTCTTTAGTCCTTTTCAAATACAGTGACCCAACCACAGACAGAGCCACCTCTTGGAATGCTCTATGGCTTGTTTGTGAGGACAGAAACACTAAGAATAACCCCATCCAGCCATCTGAGCTATTTATAAAACCAAGAGGGAGTGAGAAGGAGTTGTTTAAACAAACAGGTGCTGTGGTTTCTCATTGTCCCAATGTCTTACCCTTTGTAAATTTATCTCCTCAAGCTCATCACATCAAATATGGGTAATTATTTAACTGATATTGTATTTTAGGAAATCCCTCTTACTCCATTACATTTTTAAGTTGTTCTCTTTCCTATATGAGGGCACTCAGCAACCTTAAAAGGTAGGCAAGAGCATTAATAACATATGTCATTATTTGGTTCTCAAATAATAGCTTCCCCAAAAGCCAGTCTGGAATAACCAAAGCTATTCAAATTTATGTGTCAAATCTATCTCATGGCTTTAGATTAACTGAAAATTTAAAAAAAGGTTAATTGATGCTTATAAGAAAAACAGTTGAAAGAAAAGGCGCAATGAATAGGAAGATATAGTATGGATACAATGTTTGTTGGAACGTGCAGATTCTCCCACTGCTGAACAAAAGGACCCCATGACCATTCTATATACAGCTTTAACTGATCCATCCCACTCAATATTTTTTAAAATAATCATTCAACTGGCATATACTTAGTTATATATTGCAGTAGGATTGAGACCAAGATTTTCATATAACTGCCATATTCAGTGAACTGAACTACAGTGTCATTCCAACATTTTCCTCTGTAGTACAAAGATTATTTAATTATTCCAGGTAGAATGTAAATATTTTAACAGGAAGGACTAAAACTTTCTCCAAGGATATACAGTAGAGCTTTTATCTAAGTGATACAGGTGCAGATTCATGTTAGCAAAAGGAAATTAAAAGGAAAGGTTTCCCCTCTTGCAAAGCATATGTTATTATCACTGAGCCGCTGAATATAATGAGATATCACATTTTCCAGTTCTGTGAATCTGTATTTTTGTTTCCATTATTACTATAATCAGTCTATGGTATTGAAGTTCCATTATATTAGGTAACCAAACCAAGAAAAAAAATAGCTTAAATGATCATTAACAATCTCCCTCTCAGCTAAATAATTTGTTAGCATGCCAGGCCACCTCCCAAAAGGTCCAGACTTTTGATATCCCAAAATGCAAATGACACCTACTGTTTTCAGTATGAAAGTTATTAGCAAGTCAGGTACAGCATAACTAGCCTCTAATAAATTCTTAAAAGCATGGAACTAGACTGTATTGATTCATTTTATTGTGGCAGAAGACTGATCCCCTAAATTCTAATTATAGGTATTACAGTTATGCACTCAATGCTGTGTGCATTGGCAAATTACCTGATAGTATTAAAATGTTTCTCAGAATTCACAGGGCTTAAGAACAGTCCATCTATTCCTAGAATTTCTTCTAACATTTTCTACTCTCAAAGTTAACAGCACCATTGAAGAGAAGTATGATTTATTTCCTGTAGGTTTTTTTTTTTTTTCCATTTCTCGGAACCTATCAACCATGTAAGACAAGAAGCATTACATAAAGTAAATCTACTAGTAAATGAGCTAGAGCTACCTGTTTCTCTTCACTATGCTGTTCGTAAACTGATCCATATAATGTTAAGGCACCAATAAGCACATTGGGTTGACTAAGGCAAAAGGCAACGCAAAACAAAACTCAAAGGCACTCACAAGAATGTTTGATAGTCAGACTCCTCTGAAATTCCATTCTCACGGCCAACAAATCTCAAAGCACTCCAACCACCTTGCCTGCCATTTTGAAGCACCGATCAGAGTATGAAATGGCTCCAAACCCATCACTCACTCTTCCATATGAGTACAAACAAGCATTCTGTAAGCTTATGTTCCTGAAAATGAATGTGGTTTAAGTTGTTACAAGTATACCATGTATGTATAGACTTTGAAATATCAATTAAAATAGTTTCGTAACTGCTAGCAGCCCATGTTTTTTTCCATCTACCTCATATCTTTGCATATATTCATCTACAGAATCTTGAAAATGTATTTACCTTGATAAAACCCAGGGAAACAACAACTTTCTGAATAGAAAAGTTAGCACAACTAATTCACTTAATATTCAATTCTTTGAATATTTAATAGTCACACTTCAGTAAAAGAACACCAGCACTGTGGACTGCATTAAAAAACAAAAAAAAACAAAAACCAAAAGCCCTTTGGATTGCATTATTTCCACTACATACTTAATTAACCATATTGTTTTCAGAATTGTCTTACTGTATTTTCAACAGTTGATGCTACACACCAGGGTTCCTGAAACCCAGGAATCACCCAATGATGAATGATGATAGCAGAGTTTACTTTTGTTCTTCTAATCCCGAATTTAATAATCTGATCCTTTTATCTTTTTTTTTTTAACTGAAGACCCAAAATCTAATGCCCATGAGAAACAAAAATGTTGTTGCTCACTTTAGCAGGTTTCATATACATCAATTGTAGTATTTTTTCCAACATACCTTCATGAAGAACTACTATGTAACAATACTTCAACTAACGCTCATTTTCATAATGGCAACAAATGTTTAAATTGCAATTTTCACTATATAAATGGAATCTGAAATGCTTAAAATTTAATAAATGTTTCTGTAAAAAAAAAAACTATTTTCTTATGACTAACTGCTGTGGTTCATATTCTGTCTCAGTGTATAATGGACAGTGAATCAGCTTCCACTTTTGCTGAAAAGTTTGAGCTGTATTGTTCCCAAGTTCAGACTGATGTAATACAGAGAATAACACCCCAATGAGACTTCTGCTCAAATGATGACTGCAGGAACTGATCTGCTTTTGATACAACAGTGTGCTAATATATTACAAGACAAAGGAACTGGAAACCAATTTCTACTGCACTGAAAATAACTGCAACATTATGCTGTATCAACAGCAATTGTATCCACTTCCCATCACTCTTCCCTTTCACAAACACACAAAATACAACACAAAAATAGATACAATAAAATTAAGAAACAATCAACCCAACAATGAATGGGTTCCATTTTCAAGCTATCCATGTTCTAAGAAGTTTCAAAAGATGATGTACTGCACTGTAGAAATTAAATGACTGCAGCTAAAAAAGCGGATAGAACCAGATGTTTCTCAATTTATTTTGAATGCAAAAATACTACAGGCATGTTCTCAGAAGTTTTCCACGTTAATTTTAGACAGTGATAATTGGCTCAAGTTACAGGTTCTTCTATCCAAACAAGCAATGAAAAGATTTTCTGAAGATTTTCCTATTCTTATTCAAGTATAGAATGCATGTCTAGACAAAATGTCTCTTCTTAATCATGTTGTGGATCACCTTAGGATTATTTGTAGAAAATTAAATTGTTGATGTGGATTAAATTGAAGTGGAATAAAATTTGTTTGGTATTTACTCTATTTGCTTTACAGTGGCCTTATATGTTATTTAAATCAGGCTTTTATAGTACAGCAGCTTTTGTTAAATACTGTGGAAAACTCAGTTGTTTCAACCTGATTCCCTCTTACACAAGCAGCAGTGATATAGGACTAATTCTTTTTCCAGCAAAACTAGAAAGGGAAATTATTTATTCATAAGATAGTGCACAAAATTCATTAGCACAGCTGTTGCTGCTTGCACAAAGAATTCCAAATGAACATGACGGGTTATAAATTTAAATTAAAATTGATTAGTAATGCAAATCTTAATGACTGCGGAAACAGGACTATGTAAAGTCATGACATTGTATACAGCATTTCTCTCTCATGAGCTATTTTTGAAGTATCTTTAGGGATTGTGCCAAACCGTATCCATGGGGGTTCATCACAAATGAGCCCAAACTCACATACATATCATTAGTGATCAAAGAAGCCACATAGTGAACCAACCATATAGTGTACACTCTTTGCCAGTGGGAATAGCCTTGTTTAGCATCCTTTTCAGTACACTTTTGGTATATGTAAATTCTGTTTTTCTGGCTTCATTTTTATTATCAGTTCTTTAATGCTGTTTATGTAGCCGTTCAAATGCTTAAGATGACAAATCAACTGCCCATTTCCAAAAGTGGTAAACATGCTGTCAGACTCAGGTAATGTACTATGCTGCAAAGAAGTATTTTGGTGAAATGGACATATATTTTTCAATTTTTATTACAATCATGTAAATAACTTAGCTTTATAAAAGCATAATAAATTCACATATTCAAAAATGCAGCCCAATCCCAATAACAAATCTTATCTCTCATTAGAGCATCTTTGGACCCTACTATTAACAAAATATTATATTTGAAACATACTCAGAAATTACAATGAGGAGAAAATGTACAAAGCCTAAGAGAGACTGTAATTTGAATCAAGGATTTTTGCTTTTTACCCCTTCTCTCTCATTTTGTATGTGTGACTGTTGTGTTCCCCAAATAGGCTGATACTCAGTTGTAGTTATATGCTGCCTGAGGATCTGAAAGCCTTCATCTCATTTTTACTATCAGGATCTGTCATGATTTTGAGCTCCCAACTAAAATGCAAGTTCAAGGCCATGGATTTAATCCATCCCAATTATAGCTTTAAGGCCATGTTTGTACTTAAAGTACTTTACTTCAATGACAGGAATTCTTGACAGACATTTATTTACGATGCAGAAGGAAATTACACTTTTTTTTTTTTAATTAAATCACAGAGGGGAGTGTCTTGTTCCTATAAAATTGTGGATTTCTCTACTGAAGCAGCTCAAGAAAATCAAGGACAACTAATTAGGTAAAATTCTCCATAAAGCTGAGACAAGTTTCAAGACATTCCTCAAATAATCAAACTGTTATTCCTGTTAAAAAAAGATGCTGTCTCTGCTGCTGCCATTTATCTCAAAGTGGAAATTATCCAGCTTATCCTTCCTCTCTAAAACAGACAAGAAATGAAATTTTTAGGTCTTAACTGAGAGGACAGAATTACAGATAATTTTGTGGCCAGTTCGTATAAATAAGTTTCAAGGAAAACATACGCTACCAGTTCAAATGACTGAAGAATTATGTTGACCATATGGTGCAACAGGATTATTTTATTTCCCTTTTGAATACATATTTAAATGAAGAACAGTACTTATTTAGTGGCAGATTGAAACCACTCAGCTTTGGGAATAGTATTCATTTGGAGATGTACATTTGAAAGAAAAAGAGTGAGTCTTTTTTGCAAGGTAGACAGGAAATTTGAGTAATGTGGGACAACCTGGCAGGACCTTTATAAAAGTCAGATGTGAAGTGGGACAGGCATAAGAGGAAATGAGATACAGAGAAAAGTGGCATATCTTTAATCTGGATGCCCATATGCTTACATCTGACACTGAACAGAATAAACAGCTATTGGAGGATGTGATGAGGTCAGAAATAGGGTGAGGAATACATACAGTTAAGAGTGAATCATTTAGATATAATGGCAAAAGATGTAAAAATAATGTGTAAATAGAATATTTTGAGGCACATTATTTATTATTTATAAATAAAAGTTACCTGTGATTATGCTGATAAGTAAAAAAGCTTCTACTGATCTGAAAAAGCAAGGAGGGCATGAGTAATTTGCAGATTTTGTCACCTGAGAATTACATGAGTCATCCCAGAAGAGTGCCAATGAGAACTCTATATTATACAAGGATATAATTCCTCGTACACCACATGTTTTAGAAAAAGGAAGAGAGGGACCAAACCTAATTTTAAAGTAGATTTAGAGTTATAAAAAATACTAGAAATAGTTTCTATGACTGTCTATCTCTGGGCCCTGTTCATAGGATCTTGAAAGATATAAAATAAATCTGAAATAAAAACACAGAAATATAAAAACAGAACCAAGTTTGTGCAGCCCAGTGACTGCTAAACACAGTTTACTAGGAGGATAAAAAAAATGTTTTGTTGTTTGATGTGCAACCTTGAAGGCAGAAAGAAGCTTAGAAAAAAATGTGGATCTTCAAAGAGTTAGAATTTCAGTAGGTCACTCCATTTAAAATGGAGTGAGTTAAAAAAACTCACTGAATCACATCACATTTTACTGAAATACATTTGCACATCATTGTTTCTTCTGTTCAGCTAGTAACATGATGACTATCTGTGCACCATCTGTTAATCTTCTAGGAAACAACTTTGATATAACCAGATTTATCGTGCAAGTGCTAAATAGTCTGAGCACTGGTTCTTTCACAAGCCTAACACCTTGCATCTCAAACAGCAGCTGAATGAGAAAACTGCAGTTCTTCTATTAGCTTTTTTTGGTCAGCTGTCACCTAGCTTTTTCTTCATTTGACAATATGCACAACCAGCTGCCTAAAATTTCTGTGTAAAAGCTCAGCTCTGGTTGCATGAAAGCTCGGACCAACCCTACAAACATATAAATATCTCAAAACCTGCATTCAGACCCTCCTCTAGAAACTCTTACATTATTTTCTCTATAGCATTTACACTGTTTTCTTTTTTATTTGTAGTATACTACGTCTTGCCTTTATTCTCCTTTTTCAATCACTGTCTGGCAGCAGAGATCCTGCTACCTTCACCAACTTACTTACAAACCCTGAAGTGGCTTTTTGCTTCTTCACAAAAAATATTAAATGATGACACTTGAGAGCCCTTCAAGTTTAAAACAGAATGATTATGGAATGCCACTAATTAAGACACACTCACAACAAGTAAAAGTTTCTAGACACTTCATCCACTCAAAATACTATTTCAAAATATTCTGTGCAACTTAAGTCTCTCTTTTTCATGCATGAAAGACATGGTGTAAAACTTCCTGTTTTCTGAGTGTTTTTTTCTTGCCATAGATAGCCACTTTTTTGTCTCCCATATCCCACCAAAAGTTCTTTAACGTCTCCTAGCTGAATAATGAATATCTGAGTTATTCCCTTCTGGCAAGGTGGGGAACAGGTAGCAGAGCACTGATGTTTACAGCCCATTTGCCGCAATGGTATGCAATAAGAAACCGCTAATTCTTAATGCTCTCTCTGCCTTCGTGACCTCTAAATGACCTTTTCCTATGTTATTTGTGCTACGGCCTTCAGCTTCAAAAACAGCACTATCATCATATAACTAAAGATAGAACCCTGTTTATTTGCCTATATTCATGTATGTATATATACATACAGTGTGCTCTTTTTTCTGTGTCATAGATCATTCAGTCTCAGAAAAGATTATCTTTTAGCTCTACTCAGAGTAGTGGTCTGACAAACTCAGCTCCCTTAGCTGATCTCTATCTTTGACTTCTGCTTTGGATACTAACTTTTTATTTTTAAATCTGCGTTTTCACACTGCTGAATAAGAACAGAATTTTGAGGCCTTGCAAATCTACTCCTAGGAAAGAACAAATCTGTGAAGTTTGGTTAAAAGTGTAGCTTGTGCTGTCTACACATATGATGCACATAAAAACAGTATGCAAGGTTTTGTTGGGTTTTTTTGTGTGAATCCCATCCCAAGATACAAGATGGCTTTCAAATGCTGACACTAACCAAGAACGTAAAGATGACTTTTGTTTTTGTTGCTTCTTCCAAATTTGTTTAACGTTGCGAGATTGGGGGAAACACTTGTTTCATCCAAACATAAGAATCAATCCCAAGTAAACGGTCCTATGCTCTGTTGCACTTGGGAGTAAGAGCTACTCCAAGTACTTGTCAGTTTCACCATATACATAGAGAAAACGATGGTCAACAACAGGATCATCATCACTATAAAGAAAAATAACACGCTGCACGTGGTAAAGAAAAGTAAGTGCGTGCTGTATAAGCTTAAACCATATAATAACCTAAGAGTAGAACTTCACTGTCAAATGAAGATACTGTGCAGAACAAACATTTTCTAGACAGGATCTTCAATGGAAATAAGATAAAATAGCCTGGCATGTAATTTAATATCAAATTTCAAAGAAATAAAAACGTATTTTCCTCTTCTATAATGGAATAGGTTTTTGTTTCTTTCTTCAACAGTGTGCTTCTTTGAACACTCCAGGCTTTTTCTAAAATGGAAAAATCAAAAGAATTTGAGGTAAAGCTACTTGCCTTAAATTACAAATTTAAAGATTAGACAACCTTTCCTGAAGACATTTCAGTTCAAAATATTCCAAATAAATAATACAGAACTGGACTTAAGAAAAACTGAATAGTACACAGCAAGATATCTGAATCTTCAAATATATTTCTGCCTGTAAAAACCTGTGATACAAATATGCATCTATCTGGAGTCCGTTTAACAAAATATCCAAGAATCTTCTTGCTGAACGAGATTATAAAGCACTTTGAAAATTAAAAACAAGCAAGTAGGTGGTCATCTGTAAATGTTCAGTATTTGCTGGATAAAATTTCAGAATATTTTACTCCTAAAACACTTTGTTAGTGCAAGTTTTCAAGTAGTTATACACATCCTTCATAATAAATGTTGTCAAACAGTAATATTGTTTGGCACCTTGTCATCACTGACTGTGATGTTCTTAAGTAGTTTTAGGATCTGTGACTATATCTAAATCAAAAGCATGGTATTGTAATATTTTTAAGTACATATTGCAATGTTCTGATGAAGGTATCCTACTGAACATCCTTATCTTCTTTGCCAAAATACACAGGAATTTGGATTAAGAACAAACAAAAAAACCCCACAACTTTTTATTTTAACTATTTGAGTAAGTATGCCTGTCATTAAGGGCCCTGGGGATATTTTTAAAATTAATCTTAAACCTTAGGCCTCAAAATCCTAAAAGTTGAGGAGAAAATAATATGAACAAAGAAAATGGAGAATTACACTGGAATCGAGACAAAAGGTAAAATGCTTTTGGAAAAAAAGTAGAAAAAAGTGCATCAATCATTCTCTGTTTTGATGAAGAGCTGTTCAATTAACTGAGAATTTGTGATAAAACTGTATGAAAATGAAAGAAGAAGGCAAATTCTAATATGGCAAAAAATAATATGGATAAGAAAGGTTCATTAATGAATTAATAGTGACAAGGTAATTGATTGGAGGAAATAAATAAATAAATAAGGAACCTAAGCAAGCTCAGAGCATTTTACAAGAATAGCTGGCAAACAGAAGGTAAGGGAATATGTGAATCACCATAGCATATTCACCCCGGTCATTCACACTTTGTGCATCACTGACTACTAAAGAAATTAGCTAGTTTACCTGGTAATGATGTTTTTAAAAATAAATAGATACCAGAATTTAAAGAAATACTGCAGACTCTTATGCTATATTGCATTTCCTTAAGTATCATCAAAATATTTTTTTCCTGAGAGAGATTAAAAATAAATACATCATTATGCATCTGATGCCTATGACAAAAATGAAAAATAAATCCAGCAAACTTACCTCACTTTTAAAATCCTGTTCTAAAATTAGTTAAATGAAATACTCTTTAATATTAGCTATGCCATTTAAAAGATAAAATTTACTATGATTGCAATGACTGCATGCAGAAACAAGGCTCCATATTTTTCTGAAAAATCTAGCTTGGGACATGTAAAAAAGATTTCAGGGTGACTGATCATGCTTCCCTCTTTTTGAAAACCTTCACTGAGGTATCTTTCTCCTGTATTAGATATTCACTATTTCTTATCCCCTTTCCCTTCATTTTCTCAATTACATATAACTTTGATCTTTCACACACCTATCTGTAGACCTGGAACCACCTTCCAGAGAATGCCAGCAACTCCAATCTGCTCCCAGCCCTGCTAGAAATCTATCTTTTCTCGGATGCATTCTAGTTTTAACACCTTGTTGCACTTCAGTGGTAAATTTATTTATACAATAAATCAACCTATACAGTTTCCAGCTTATGCCTTTAGACTGTTCACAAAAAGTAACAGTTCATCTCATGTATTGTGTCATGTTCTGTTACAGTAGAAGTTCAGTATCTTTATTTCCTAGGACTGGCTGAGAAACAAAAAATTTCCAAAGTTTTGACATCACTTTTTGTCCACCATTAGATTGCAAATGAGGAAATCTGACATTTTTCATGGGAAAGGAAAACAAGGACCCTCCAATGAATCACTGAAGCAGCTAGCAAATTTCTCTTGGATGGAGGAAAACCAAATTCAAGATCTTTATTTCAAGAGTAGAGACTCAACTGCTGTTCTTTTCTGGTGAGGAAGCAATGTTCAGGCTGCAAAGTTAGTCACTTTCTCTTGTTGAAATTATTTTCTGTGTAAGTTATCAAATATTCCAAAAGAGAAAGAAGGGCTAAGAGAGACTGACTCTATTGTCTGTGCACAGGATAATCACCTGGCATAAAAGCAACCCAAGCTGATTGACCTCTCCGAATCAGGGAGAGAGACTTGTTCCTAGACCTCTGACAACCAGAAACATTTCCTTATTATTGTTCTGTTCTCAGAGGGTTTGCATACAGATATGACAAGACAGACAATCTTGGACTCAACCTTCAGAGATGATGTTTTCATCAAAAGGGATCTATTTTCATGAAAGGATATATTTTCAATGACCTGACATATTCCTTTTTTGTTTTTTTAATTTCCCAACCAGCTCCGTTGTATCTTACCACATATATATCACATACCCCATAAAAATAATACAAAGGTAGTGCGAAGCATCTGAATTTCTATCAGCACAACAATCTTGCTTGTGAATTATCATCTGCAGAGTACAATACACAGTACAGGAAATCTAGAGCAAGACTTTATTAATATTAGCTATTTATTAATATTAGTATTAAAATATTCATTACTCTTCTTACAGAGCGTGGAAATAATGTTTAACATCCCAAAAAGCAACAGCATTTCAGCTCTTCTGAAAAAAATTACTTTTTTCACTTTCAAAAATAAAAAAGAATGTTGCTAATTACTTATTTGTTACATTTTAAAAAATGGTCAAAGGAATTGTATACAATTGTTCAACTAGGATAATCTGTACAAAATGGAATTAGAAACTGGCAAAGTAAGTAAAACACTACTGATAAAATGCACTGCACCTAGGATCCCATTTCTGATGGTATCTATCATCTCCTCCTTGAAAAGTTCTTCGTAACATGTTGTCGATTGATTTTTCTGTTTGTGTTTTTAATTACCGTAAAAGAACATGAAATAACAGAAATCACAGAGTTTAACAACATGCTATTACAACAATTACCAAACACAGTGGCAGTGGTAAAAGGATGTGCATCACTAAAGGTCAGTGGAGTGGATCAATTAGTTAAGAAGAAGGGAAAGAAGTCTTTCAGCTTACAAGTTACCTACCTCAAAAGTTGATTTGTGAGGCTTTAATGTTCAATGGTGACATCAAAAGGATATCTTGCGTAACAGGAAACCAGCAATAGCCTAGATACATCCAAAACTGATCCTTTCACAGAAGGTATGGAGTCCCCCCACCTCCCTATTTTTTAATATCCCCTATCATTTTGCAGAATATCATGATTTTACTTGTAAGACCCTGGTTAGGACTGTTGTCATTAATCATACTAATATTCCACCTTGTATGTTCTACACCTACCATTAAATTAAACCACAGAGCTAACTCTCTCTGTTCCAATGAACGGTAGTCCTCTGTACCTTCATGGTCATGCATATCAGCATATGCACTATGTCTTTTTTCTGTATGGTTAAAATACTAACTGTGGTAAAACATTCTTTGAGGCACATCTGCAGCTCGTGCAGTGAGAAGTGGCCATCATTTGAAAATGGGGTACCTGCATTATATCACTAGCATCTGAAAGATGTAGAAAAGAAATTGCTCTTTTTTTTTTTTTTTTTTTTTTTTTTTTT